>NW_017259520.1:2010430-2051044 GCF_001594045.1 Atta colombica | reverse complement strand
ATACGCGTGCGTGAACATATCTCAACTTCCACTGTGCAGATCGGTCGAGCAGATAGGCCGAGCCACCAACGTCTTCTCTGCGATTTGAACTTTGGTAGAATCCAAAAAGTATCCTGGAAAGCTTACGGTACTGCCGTAAATCGTAATTCATCGCTTTTTGTATCAAGCCGCGCATGGGATATGAAAATGGAGCGTGCGGGTCGACGCCCCCCCGTCGATTTTTCGGTGCGGCTCTTTTCTCTTCGGCTTCTTTCCTCCTCCTGACTGGCCGGCGTTTCTACATTCGGGAAAAAAAAAAAAGAAACAAACGTGGAACAAGAGTCAAGAACGCGGGCCGAACCAATGAGAAAGACGAGAGAAACCTGGTAAATGGGGCTGTAAATTTGGAGGGCAGACCCATTATAAGTTTATTACTGACTTTCCTCGACGCGCGACACTTCTTCGGATATGAGCCAAGAGTCCAACTCAAAACCTGTTACACACACGCGTAGTACCTGCCAGGGAAGGAAAGAGAAAATAGGAATGAGAAGACGGTGCTATATACTAGAGGTCATTAGTTATCTTAGTTTACTGGAAAAAATTGTTATGGCTTTCGAGTTATTTAATCTTAACCAGCATTTGTCGCGGTAGTAGGAAAAGATTCAATCCTATATATAGACACATGTCACCTAACTTCTTAATTAGTATAAATAATAAAATTAATGAATAAAAATAAATTCTTTAAAAACAATATATTAGGTGTAGTAAAAAGAAATCCATTATTTTTGCATGAAATTGAATGGAAAAATAATGGATTTCTTTTTATTACACTTAATATTCAAACCGATATGTCTATGTATATATTAGTCTTGACTCGGTTATTATTGTTATTCTATGTATGTAGTTATAATTTTCCTATTTTAATTTCATTAAGAATTTAGACGATATGTTAAGAATTTAGGATTATACTTGTATTATGAGAATTCGCAAAGTCAGACTGCTGGCGTTCCGATTACGGAAGTAAGTTGCCCCGTAATCGTTCGATTTTGTAAATCACGATGCAGTAATTATTCGGCGTTAACTCAAAGCGAACTTCTCTGCTCGCGCGGCTACTTCGATTCACGGAACGTTGAGTTTTTCGAGCATGCTGGATATTCGAAGTCCACTGACGGCCCCACCGAACGTTTCCCCGTGACGGAGGTGGAGCGAGGGGCCCCGAGGGTTTAATAACACCGTGGGTCCCGGCATAACCGACCGAGACCGACCGGGCCTTCCCCCCAACCCCTTTTGGCATATATATAGCAATTAGGCCGTGGAACGTCTCTATCCCAAGCCGCGGCGGCCTTCCCAGCCATGATTAGAGGACATACGCACGCGGTGGGAGCCCGGCTGAAGGGCCCTACGCCGTCCACCATAAGATTAAGGTCTCTTCCACGCTGCCCTCCTCTTCGATCTTTCCCCTCCCATCCGCGAGGAACAGCCTGAAGCGGCAAAACGCGTCGGTTCGAATTTCGACGCGTGACAACCTCGTAATACCTGATATTTATGCGACACTAGTGATCAACCAAGGACAAGTCACGCTTGCGAGAAGTGGATAATTGCACAATCTATCGCTTCTTTTTTCTTAGCACGGGGTGATTTACTTTATAGAACCTTCAGATTTAAGCAGAAGAATTAAAGGTAGAAAAGACCAATGACAAATAAAAATTCATTGGTGTATAATTAATTATAACTTTTGCCTGTAAGATGTGGTATAGGATGTGATTCATAGTAATTTTAGGACCACAGGAGGAACATCGAAATTATAGCTGTGTCGCGAGTGTCGCCTTGGAAGCGAGTTAACATAAGAAAAAGACATCAGCAGGTGAAGGTGAAATAAAGATGAGATTAGGCTTGCGGTTAGAGAGGACTGAAGGAAGACGTAAATAGGACCTCGATGACGCCAGAGGCATCGATATCTTTACAAAGATGTCGATATGAGCGACCACAGAAAGGATACATAAATAAAAGACAGGTGCATTTTTCAATTCTTAAGAAGAGATAATCCGTATCGATCAGAATGCGTCCAGTAATTTTTTATGTATCCAATTTTGACGTTTTCCTATTTAAGTTAATTGAGGACTCTTTTTGTATCTTTGTACATTTCTATAATACATTCTCCTCAGCCCTCAATTTGTAAATTGCGAAACATAAGTAGGGAAATGAATATAATTTAAAATTAAAATTTATAGGCAGAGACTAAACGTAATTATCATAGATATTGAAAATAAATTAATATTTTCTATCCTAAGAAAAATCGCAATTGTGCTTGCTGTAAATTTGTACGCAGCGTGCGCGAGTTTGATCAAAGATGTCGGCAGTCTTGTCGAGAAGAGTAAGCGCGGCTCTCGAACTCCGTCTTCGGGAGGTCTTCGCGTGAGGCGAGGCCACCATGTTTCTTCCAGACTCTGTGGCTCTCTTCATCTCTTCGTTTCTCTAACGAGAGTCTATTCGTTTCATCTTCTTCTTCTGGACTCGGCGTGCGAGCATCGGCCACCTTGGGGCGCCCCCGGGTGGCGAACAGACCAATCTGCCTTACGCCACCTCTTCTTTGATTCTCTCGGGGTTAGCCACTCTCTTTCTTCATCACCTATTTTTGATCCTTCTTTATCTTATTCGTAGTCAAAGAATATTCGTTTGTTTATAAAATTAATCAAACTAATTATACATTTTCTTTCACATTGACATTTTTTTAGAACATTCAGATTTTGCGTAAAATAGGCCAGAAAAAAGTTTCGCCATAAATGCTATTGTATTGAAGTTAATGGATTTCAATCATCATTGAATCATCTGTAGCGCGTGCAGAACATCATGTTCAGCACATAGTTACTTGGTTCGACAACTGAATATCTCGATATCGAATCGCTCTCGACAGTGGTTGAAACGGCAGGGGAACGCGCCTGTCGTTTTCCCACGCCCAAGTGTCGGCGAGGCCCTGTAATAATAAAGAGGCGCCGCCGCGTTGCGACCGACCGCGAACGTACATCGACGGCTCGTTTCGTTGGGACCCTTTTCGGGCCCCACCGCCGCGTCGTGCCGCCACCGCGCTCTGCCTCCGTTGTGTATCGAATCCTCCAGCTCATGGAATCCCAGGAAACGAGGAACAAATTATCTCGTCAGACGGACGCACACCGGTTTGAAGCGACGAGAGGATCGCTCGTTGGCTCGGGGCGTCGAGAGAATGAGAAAGGCTCCCCTCCTCCCCCTCCCCCCTCCGCGACTCCTTACCTACGAGTGAGTCTCTCTGGTCGTCTTTCTTCCACTCGGAATATCTCACCATATGTTCGCTACGAAATATCGCTATCTTCTTCTATCTATAATCATCCCTCGTCCCCGATAACTAACTGACCCAACGCCTAGCGCCCCGCGTGTCGGCACAGGCGGCTTCTTTCTTACCTGATGAGTGCGTACGGACACACACACGCACACATCGCACGCACGCCGTTCGTGAGATCAGCCGTCACGCCAACGACGTGCAGAAGAGGATGATGAGGTAGGAGGGGATGAAGGGTGGGTGCTGGTTAATGAGCTAAAACCACGGGGGGCTTGGAAACGGACCTGCGAGGCAACGGGCTCCATCGGCTTTCTGAGAAGTCACGAATCGCAGCCTCCTGGCCGCTCGTGTTACGTTTCCCGCGTAAAAGCCGCCACTTCTTTACCTCGCCTTCGCCTTCTGTCGTTAAGTCAGGCCGAAGACGCGTGGTTTACAGGGAACACATTCCATTTCCCTTATTTGCGACTCTGGCAGATAGCAATTTCCGAACAACCTTTGTTTAATCGAATACGATAATCAACATTCCTCGCTCTTTTATCATTTAACATCTTGATATTTCATCATATTTTACACAATGATTATAATAATTAAATTACACTTAAATAAATATCGATTATATTCGTGTAAATAGAAATAGAAAAAGATGTTGGCTATATATTTAAAGATGAATTATTTCTGTCGAAAGACGAAGTGTCAAATTTTCGATTTGAAAAGAAAATTCTTCAGAACGGTAGTGTCAAAAGGTTCATAACGATCATGGAAAATAATCTTTACAAAGTTATGATTGGAATAAGAAAGATGGAACGATAAGTTAGCAAGAGAAAGGAGATTGGAAATGTCGATGAAAGAGAGAAAGAGAGAGTAAGAAAGAATGAGAGAAAAGATGCAGCGAGAGTGGGGTACACCTGACCAACAGGTACCCGGTGAGGTCCCCCATAAGCAGTCCCATCATTGGCTCGGCCCACTCTCCCACTACCACGTGGAGGCTTTCTCTCTAAAGGGTTCCAGTCTTCCCTTTCTACAATCACCCAACATCTTACTGCTAAGACTCCTTCCAAGCGAATAGAGATGCGAATAACGAGACTGAGATGCCACGAGATACTATTACTTTATTTTGTTATTCCATGTCGTAGTACTTTTCATAATCCGAAAATTTTCGATATACAAACGTTGCACCAATCATTCTGATCTCACTCACAGAACTTCTATCTCTTGCAAACAATTTTTTAACAGAACAAGTATTATGGAAGAATATTGTTGATAATATTCAAGACATGGAAGAAGATGAAAAGCAAGATGAAGAACTAGAAATTTTCCTTTACATGAAAGGAGATCCAAGGTAGGAAGAAACGGAAGAAGATTCTCCTATGCTTTGATCATAACGAGCGTGGCGTTGTTGCCAGTTCGACTGTACTCACATAGTGTATGTAACACGCGTCCCTTTTTGTTTACACTGGATAACACGACTACCATGAAGCGAAGTAACTGCTTTTTGCCATGTTCAGGAGCAGTCCTGTAAGACGGATCGATTGGACGTAGCCGCACTCGCATATCGGCACTCTGTCGATTTTAACGACCGCACGGTCCATTCACTCCGGGCCGACCGTACAAAGCGCTCTCGCTTGACAATTCTATTTCTTGTCCGTTCACTTCACCACCATCTAAATAGCCGACGACGTCGGCCACGGCGATTCAAAAAGTCGACAAAACATATCGATCGGACACGGCAAGGGAGGAGACAGGAAGTCACGCTTGTCGCGCGATATCCTACGGTAAGTATATACATTCGTGGAAGATAAACGTTTTAACCGTTCGACACATAACCATTAATATTTCTTAATATTATAATTTCTTCGAAGATAAATAAACGAGGTACAAATATTTAATTGTTTCCCCTTAATTTTTAAAGGAAAATATTCGGAAGTGATCATTCTAATAATTAATTTTTTAATTGAAGTCAGAGAAAATGATGAATATTATGCGCTCGGCCTGTTATAAAGGATACGGTGAATCAACAATGTTGAAGAATAGGATGATTAAGGTGGCGCTGATTCGCAAGAACAAGCAAGCCCAAGCCGATACCTAAAAGCCTACCGTAGATTGACCGGTCGTTTGATGATAATTAGGTCCCGCGAAACGGAATCTCGCCTCCTCCTTGCTGCCGAGAGGATGACGGCGGACCAGTAAAGTCAACAAAATAATGAGTAGTTACGGGTGTTTGTCGGCAAACGCGAACATAACGCGGCTCGAGGCTGATGAGGAGGATCCACGCCAGAGAATTATACGGACGTGTCGAGGGGGGACAAATGACGAGTAGGTTGAAGAGGACAACCACGAGTCGACGGCTAGTTAATGACTCTCTAATGCATTTCATCCCTCTTGCACCGATGATTATCGAGACGCAGTGTCATAAAATGGAATCTCATTCAAGATTGATAAAGATGTCATCTTTGTTTTTATGTTTTGTCTTGTTAATAATCATTATTAACAATCACCATTATTAAATATTTCCATTATGTTCGTTAATTATTTTATAATCGAGTGTTTTCATTTGTGCATAGTTGATTTTGATAACTTTATAAATATTAAATGACATTGTGTCATGAGAATTAGATATTAGAGAATTTAATTAGTATTATTGGAATAAACTTGTTAAATTTGAATGTTCGAAGAAGAAGATGGTCAAAACTGTACGCACTACTTCTAACAATAAGTGTAAAAAAGCTTTGACGCCATAATAAAGATAGATAGGGTAGTAAATGGTTTTTCAAGACGTATGCTCATCAATCCCGGGGAAAAAATGGGTTGTTATAAGAACTGATGAGATGCGAGCCGCACCCTCGCATAAGATTCTCGGTTGTTTCACACGTGCTGCACGGGACACACAAAACCGAAGGGACGAAAACGTGAAGAAAGGCAAAATAGGCGGACGAGGTCTATAGAACTTCTCGTTGTCGGGTGACCAAATTTTTTTCCGGCAAGCTTATAATTTTGAGAAATCCGCGCGACCGTTCTAAAACAAGGCCAACTAAGAAGAAAATACTCGATACCAGGCATATGGTGAAAATTCAGGCGGAGTCACCGGAAGCTGAACATTTTGGTAAGTTGCGCCAGACGCATATGTTTTGCACACGTATCATCGATAGTGTTCTGATAAATTTTTCAAATTGAAATAAACATTTTCAATTGAAAATTATATTTTAATATAATTGTATATTAACATATTGTAGTAACAAATCATGGATATGATAATTATTTGTGCAAAATTAAATTATATTAAGTTATAAAATAATTTTTCCAAGAAAGATTAAGTATTAATTGCAGTAGATTAATAAATAAATAAATAGAAAATCAAACATGTGATTAAAGTAACTCAAATAAAAATATTAATCTATAAGACATAGAACTGAATTTTAATCAAATGGACACGATTAAACGACAAATTAGAACCGATTTCTTTTTCAGAGTTTCGATGTTGTAATATAATTTATTTCTACAAAATGTTTACAATATAATCATCTGAGAATAATCTAAATAAGAGCCAAAATGCGATTTCACGATAGTTTTCGATGTCCACTTTCATCCAATAAAAGGACATTTGAGAAAAAAGAGGGCAAAGAGAGAAAGAGAGAGAGAGAGAGAGAGAGAGAGAGAGAGAGAATGACTCGTCTTTCTTTGATACACCCACGCGTTTCCCTTCGTAGCCGCGGGAACGAGACGAAAGAACGGAAAGGGCTGAAGGTGGGAGTCAGGGACGGCTGGTGCTAGTTGAGTTGTCGAGCTGACACGCGTTCTCTCTCCTCGTTCCACTATCGTTGCGTCGGTCGTCTCCCTTTAACTTTCATCTTGTAAGCTCCCTCTCTCCTTACGATTCTTCCCACCATTCCCGACTGATCCGCCTCTCTTTCTATCTCGCATCGTCCCACAAAGTCGTTCCTCTTTCTCGTAACTTTCTCGCTCTCTCGTTCTTTCTCTTTTTCTCTCATTCTCTTTTCCCCACCCTTTACTTACATCGAATTTTCCTCTCTGAATCTTCGCAGCTTCTCTGTCGCACGCCTACCCAAGAACACACTACAGCCACTGCCACACGCCCGACCTCTCTCCTTCTTGACCATGCTCCCTCTTGATGACCGTGATGGTGGTGGTAATGGTGGTGGTAGTGGAGGAGTTTCAGTACCGCCATACCCGCCAAAGCACAAGCACCGTGACAGAGCCCGCACGTTTCGACTCGTGCCTTTCCCAAAGCAGACAGCTTCGTCACCCCCGCGCCCTCGGAGATATGATCTGTCATGCAACCGAAATGAAGGCGATAACCATTTGCATTCCGGAGCATAGGAGTGAAAACCTAATGTCAAAATTCTCTTAATCGGATAAAATCAAGTGTCGCGCGTGTTATTCGTTGCTGGGCAGACAGTGATCACTGCGGTGCTTCAATATTCATTCGTTAAGGGCAGTGATTTAGGAATGCGATCGCGAGGACGTCTGACACGCCGTCAGAAGCAGTTTAATCGTGGTGAACATGCTCCCAACTTGCACGATCAGTGGGAGTCGTCGCGCATTAATTGTGACGATGGTGATTGATGTCGCTTTATGAATATGTCTTGTTTGAACGACGAGATCGTTCGTGTGACGATAATATATGCGTTGTGACCTAGTACTCGTTATCGCTCGATCAAATCAGTGACTGATCGAAACTGGCCCGCGTGAATTTACGAACAGTGAGTCACCGTATTCGGCGACTAGTGAAAGGAATCTCGCGTCGCTGTTGGATAATTTGAATCCGTCGGCAACAACTGTCTATAACCAAATCTGTCGAAGACAGAATCAAGAGTGATCCTAAGAAACGTTTTAAGGATTGACAAGGATATCGATCGTTTTTGAGAAACATCATTGCAAACTTAATAGGATTGATTCCTTTGGAAGTGCCGACGGAGGGGGCATTGACACGACGGCATTTTCATTATTCAAACCCTATCAATGAGGATGTAAATGTGAAGAAAGTGCGATTCATGAAACATCATCGATCATTTCGATCGAGGACAAACGAAAAGCAATTGTGGTGACAAATTCATCACGTTTTTTTAAAGACAAGCGGACCGGTCTCTCTGAGAACGGACTATGTCCGCCATTGTCGGTTATCGTTTGTATTATCGGTGCCGCAAGCAGGGTGTCAGGACGACAACCAACCTGCCTTGATCCTGGAAGGAACGGGTGGCGATTTTCTGGCGCGACAGCTGGCTTTGGCAGCAGCAACAGCAGCAGCAGCCGCCGCAACAACGGCGGCCGCCGGCAAGATGCCGGAAAAGGAGGTTGCTTATCATCAGGAAGCATTCTCGTTGCTGCAGCCGCCGCCACCGCCACATCATTCGCACTCGGCTTTCCATGCGGCCTTCCATCCGCACCCCCATTCGGCACCTCCGCCGCCGTTTCATCCCCATCATGGGCCACCACCGCCGCCACATCCGGCGCATCCAGCGGCTGCGGCTTGGGAACATCACGCGGCGGCGGCCGCGGCTGCCGCGGCCGTAGCTTTCCATCCACCGCCACATCACTCGTGAGTTTTTCTTCTTATTCATTTTAAATTGGCCGTATGTGAGATGCTCCGAGTGTCAAAAGTGAATAGTATTAAGGAAATATAATGAAAGTATTAGCACAAACTTTATGTCGAATTCCAGCATCTTTTTGAACGTTAAGAAAATCTTGAACATTTAAATGAAAGCCAGTGATACTTTAACTCTCCAATTTCCATTTCTACCAATATAGAAAATGTTAAATTGATAGAAACAGGCATAATAGTAAGCACGCATTATTTTAACATCTTTTACACATTTTGTACATTGATTAGATTAAAAACAGAGAGAATCGAGTTAATTAAAATCCAGCCTTAGTCTAAAAATCCATCTTGCTATTAGAAGAAAATATCATGGCGAAAATTTCGACTTAACGCAAGGAAAGAGTAGTTTTACCAAAGGAATCTAAAAATTTAGCTAGATACACACAGGTTTGAAAGTAGTTTTGTTACACTGAGAGAAGAATGTACTAAACTTTAAGAAATATTTGTTCGAATTATGCCAATTGAATAAATTTATTAAATATTATAAACATTTATTTGATACATTAATTGGATTTAACTTATTATATATTTTTACATAGCAAACTATTTTATAAATAAATGTTATATTAATATTATTTAAACAATTATTTATTAAAATTTATTATATTTTTCTCTCAAATGATCAAAATAATTATGTAGGAGCCACGTTGGCCGCTAGAATACCAAAACTTTTTACAGCATTGCTTTAGTATCCTACGTAATTATTTTGATTCCAACAAAATTATTTTCAGATCTGTACCTAGTTAAATTTTTTAAGATTTTAACAAAATTGTTCTTTCCATGCATATTCATTATAAAGGAATTAATCTGTGCATCTCTCACATAATCATGGAGTTGCTTGTGTTTGCTCGGGATTATTCTTTGTGATCGTAATTTTTCCTTCCTATTTAAATAGAATACAAAGTCACTAGATATGGATCAAGATATACGATATAGCCACTGCATGCACACGAGTTTTCAACTCGGCGCACAATGCCAACGATTAGAATTAAGGTTTAGGAATTTGCATGCCATTACGTCACCCTTTCGTTAGAAGCAGGAGGCTTGTAATATTGGTTCGTATAATTTCGATTAGACTTTGTTATAATTAGCTCATAATCTCCCAGCTGTTCTGAGCGAATGAAAAGACATTGATTTATGCGTAATCACCTATAATTTGCACATGCAAGAATATGAAACATACCGACGCAAATGAACTTATGTTATATTTTACGTAACATGATTGCGCTTAATGAAAACAGTGTAATCAATGATTTTATTTATATTTATGTACACGACGATCAGAGCGAATAGTACGTTGTGCAAGTTAACACGAGAGAAGCGTTAATAAGCTTTTCGATGAGAAAAACGATGTTGATCGGAAAGCATGCGACGCTTTAAGTATCGAATCAGAAGCGAAAAGATCTCGCGCTGAAGAATCACGTTACCGGTGGAATAGCCGCTTAACGTCTTAATCGAGTTAATTAAACCTTCTTCGCACGTTTTCACGTTCCGCGAACACGACACGCGATTGCACGCAACGAGATTACCTCCTCCGACTCTCTCATTCGAGGCTAGGCATTCTCGGACGTGGAAACGAAGTGGCGCGGCGAGCGACGCAATAATTAGACGCTTCGACGCGGACCGAACAAAGCCGCGGTTTCCGTCCTTTCAGCATTTCATTTTCACCATGGAATTGCGGTGCCCCGTCGAAAGACTAATAGAGGCTACACCATTATTCTCGATCTCGAGTACTATGTTGTTCTTAAGAGACACGGAACTTTCAGATCGAATATGAAACACAAGTAAATGAAACACAAAATCGTTCGCAACGTATATTTGTTACACAATAATATTTCTATGATTTTAATTAATGCGCTCTCTCTTCTCGACATCACGCGGTTAATTGACGTCACACTTCACTGACTCCGGTAGTCAATTAATAATGCGCAATTAAAGTGACAATTATGCAAAAAGTTGGTCGCTTAATCTCGAACGTCTCGGACAACATGAATATTCTAACAGAGACGAGAGAAAGAAAGAGAGTGAGAGAGAGAGAGAGAAAACAGATGCATTAAGAGTGTTGTAAAACTTAACGTTGATTCTTCTACAGCATTAAATCAGCCAGCAACCGTAGCAGGTGTTCCGGGACGGCAATCACTGGAGTTCCAGTATGTCGGTCCAATTAAGCATTTAATTGCAACAGTTACCACCCTTTCGATCATCTGCAATATCGTATCGATAAGGAGGGACAGGTAGCAGAGCGCGAGCCAGTAATAAATTCTGATCGGTTGACAATTTTATTGGGATACGCGAAATTGCGTGTGATCGCGCATAGAATATTGATCTACATAATTGTACCGATTATTATTTGTGCAAAATTACGCTTGATTCGTTTACGAAATTATCTAAATTTGTCTATGTGTAATAAAGCAGAGTGTAAATAGTCATGTTCGTAAATTCGAGTACCAAGATAAATTTCATTTATTATTATTGCACTAGTCACTACACATAATAAAACGAATAAAAATTAATCTTTTGAATATGCGTGTATGATTTTCTTGAAAAGATTGAAAAAGTATTTCAGGAAGAGAAAATTATAAATATATGTATCTAAATAAATAACTAACAAAATTGAAACAATTTAAAAAGATATCTAAAGATATACAGTGACATATAATAAAATATAAATTTGTTGTATCATCAGAATGATTAGAATTCAAGATGTTAGAATGTCAAAATATTTTGCAACATTATTTGTTATGCAACATTATTCAGCAGCTTACCTAATTTTGATGGCTCAATAAAATTATTTTCAGAGTTTTGTTTATAACTTTTTATCTAAAATTTTTTAACTTTTACTTCAGCAAAACCGTTCTTTCTTTGCATCTATACGATCTTTTCAAGCTTATGTGTGATTTATTTAGTAAATATAAATCTTTCAAGACTAGATATGTTAAGACTAGATAAGTTATGCATTTGAGTTTTATAAGTTTGCATGCGAAAAATTTTGAGGGATTATAGAATGAAAGAGGAACTTAATCCAGCGGTACCAATTTCGCGGTTCTCACAAAGAGATGCACCGATTATCGGGTCTCTCGCCACGTCCTTTGTTCATCCGCTTTCTTTATTCGTGCCACGATCTTGAAGCTCGCAGTAGGAGGCCGAAGAGCGAATCGCGTCGGCTTCGTCGCGGTCGCTGTAAGCGTGCGCGCAGCTAAACGAATGATGATGTCGACGTGAACCGATGTAGAGAATGAAAATCTAAAGAAATGAAGAAAAGATAGGATGAAAAATAGAAAGGAGACACTCGCCGGAGAAAATCACACCACGTGAGTCTAATTCACGAACGAAGGAGATGCGGCGTCGGCTTTACGAGGATTCGCGGTTTTACGGCGAACGCGACGTTGTAATGTCATAAAGTCAAGTCGAATTATGTGACAGATTGAACAAATAGCATACGTTTCTGGTGAACATGTCAGTATACCAGATTACAGTGAAAATCGACACCGCGTGACCGATACGTTTATCTGAACTTGTCTGCATATAAGCGATCAGTAAACAGTTAAAAATGAAATTTCGTTGAAGGGACGAAAATTCTTTCTTGCCGCACAGTTTTCATGTCTATGATAAGTGAAAAGTGTATAAAGATTTCTTGATGACTACAAGAAAGATTTCTTGATGACTACAAGAAAGAATGTAAAAAATAAGAAATTGAATTACTAATATCATTAGACGTATCATTGTTGTCGGTACCTTATAATTTACTTAATTGCTGTACGTTTGTATCGCAATTTTTCACAGATATTGAAAACTATAGCTAGAACTCTCAATCATAGAGCGACGCAATTAAATCCTACAGCTATTACATGGTTCGTTGCTTGCATAAACCGGATGTGTTAAAATGAAATGAAGATTTCGATGTATTGAGTAATGTTTCGATTAGGAATTATTTTATTTCATGAAATTTTATTTATGGCAGATTTTTAATATTTTTATTACTTACTAATTGATTTGCATATTTTATTATTAATCTGTAAATAGGTAAATAGAATGGCCACAGCACTCCAGGGCACGTATTATGAAATTATTCGGAATTATTCAATTATTCTTTAGATTTCTATGTATTCTCTAGGGAAAACAGAATAATTCCAATCAAAATTCATTCTAAACAGTTTCATAATACATGTCCACATATAGTGTTTTTAAATCTTAAAGTGGTTTTAATCTTAAAGTAAAATTATTTTTATAAATTTAAAAAATTATTACATTCTCTCATGTCTCATAAGGATATAATCGATAATTAATATAAATTTATTTATAACAATATGTACTGCGTCAGATGTCAAAAGAGCAATGGTAATCCAATTCCTTGAGTTAAATAACATTTTGTTCTTTTTAATTCCATGTATATCAAAATGTATATCAATCTATTTCTGTGATTAATTTCAATCTAAATAACATCCATATTAACGTATGCACTTACTAAATAATAAACCAAATTTGAATAAAAGAATTTAATACCTCTTTGAGTTAAATTGTTTAACTGTATTGTTTTATTATTAATTAAATTAACGACATATTGAATAAGAGCAATGACGACTTATAGAAATGATTAAAACTCAAATTATAATAAGTATAATTTGACAATATAAATTAAATAAGTGTACTAGTAAAAAAATATAACTAAAAAAATAAAATTATTTTAGAGTGTTCTGAGTACTCCAGTTACTAACTTGCACTATTTTTAAATCATCCAAGTATTAATATTATTTTATCAATTACATTGATAAATATTAATATTACTTCTCATAATGCTCGTAAAAGTTTTGAACATATCCCATCAATTTTCAATTTATTCTGATTCAATTTATATTGATATTCTCAATTTCATCTCTAACAATAAGCGTGGACCATTCGCGAATCTATCGAAACTTCCGTGGTGCTTCTTAAGATAAGAAAGGATAGAGAAACGATGGCAGATGTAAAGTATATGGTGCGCGCCATATCTCGCCCCTGCTTTCCTCTCGCTGTCTTGAACAGATATTTTCGTCTCTTTACGAGGATGCGAGACACACCGTGTATTTTTGCCTTCGGGCGTTCCGCTCCGTCACAACGAACGACATCGTCGGTTCCACATCGGCGTCATCGCGCGCCTCCGCTGACGAGCCGCGTCTGACGTTTCGACACGATAAACGCTTATTCTGCTAGTTAATGCATCGTCGAACAAACGAGATAGTATCTCGGTAAGACAACTTGATTCGCTTTGACAATACCTTGTTGATAACGACCTGGAATCGAATAAAAGATACAGCGCGTGAATTTGAGTATTGAAGAAACCACGTCCTTATCGTAAGTTTTTATCGTAATCACGACCGAAGCGTCACCGCTGACCCCACGCACCGATCGTGGGAGGAAGATCTCGTTCTACCGTGAAAACGGGATACAAACAATGCAACAAGATCACCTCGCGTCCCGTTTATGAATCTCTTCATCGCGTGGGCCGTTGCGGAACGGTTGGGAACGGAAGGGAACTGGCGAAGATGCGGGCTGTTGTCTCGCGTCGTGGAAAACAAACGAGATGCATGAGCTACCAGACATGCTGGTATTCGCCGAGGCTTTCTCGTGAGCAGCATCGCCGACGAGGATCCGTCCAGATCGAATCACGCGCGTAAAATATCACAAGTCCTTTTTTTACTTACGTGCGCTTTATCGGCGTAAATTCCTCGCGACGGCGCGCGACGCAGCGAGATGCGCCTCTTCTTAATTCGTCGACACGTCGTGAATTCTTGAACTTTGCTTTATCGAAATACGTTCGCCGTCTTTGGGATACGAATGCACGGAGAAATGTTTCTCACGGGCTTGCTCTTTAATTCGCTCGGACCATTTCGCTCGCGCTTATAAGGCGCGATCCACGCTTTCGGCTTATCGAAAATACACTCCTCGAGGTGCGTGAAGTGTTGTCGCGATACTTTTCGTTCCGCTTGTCGCGTGATGTTACTTTTGCATACTCGCTCGTTCGGATTTCACTTTGACGCGAACGAGCGGATGGGATTGTTCGATGCAATTCGAATGTTCGTCGTGAAATGAATACGTTCTTTCTTCGCTTATCTAACGAATATTTTGAGCGATCCTACTTTCGTCCGGATTGCAGTACTGAAAGTCTGAAAAGGCACTGGCTATATTTTAGAGTTCGATCGAAATTTTTGAAACTGAATCGAAACACTCGGCTACGTGTTTATTTCAACCGAAATCGAAACCAAAATAAAAAAATAGGAATCCTATAAAGACTGTATGTATAGACATAATTTTCTTTATAAATATCATGATTTATTGAAATAATAATTAAATTTCGGCCGAAATTGAAAATCGAAATTTTGGCCAAAGAATACAAGTACTTCTTCTTCATAAATATTATACCATAATTTAAATATTGAAACAATAATAAATAATTACACATATTAAAATTAATATTTATGAAGAACAGCTATATGGTTTCAGTCGAAATTAACACGTAATGAGTGTTCGTTTTCAGTTTTGATAAAAGTTTCGATCTACTATATATTCATATTATACCGTGCATTTAGATCGCGGCTTATAATATAAACTTCGATACTTAGGTCCCTGTTATAAATACTTGGTAGACGACTTAATTTGGCTTTAAATCAAGCTTCATTTTTTGGAAACTAAAATATAGACAGCCAGTAACTTGTATATAAACGCGTGTTATCTAAAGATTTGCTAATTTTCTCTCTAAGGTATAATAATTAAAGATGTAACCGATAAACGGTGCTAAGAAAATAGTCTTTACGGTGTAAATCAGAGATTCTGTTTGGTGCTCACAATGTTTGCCAGCTTTGTTTAATACTTGATAAACAACAAGAATAAAATGATTCCAAGAATCTTGCAAACGTCACATGAAACACAGTCATAGTAAAACAAACCAAAAGTCACATGATCATAAGATTTGCTGATTGGCTGGAGTGAAAATCTTTTATCTATGATATTTTAATCTTGTTTTACGTCTATCTAAACAAAATGACACAATAATCAACGCTATCATAACATTATAAGCATGATCACAATATCATGATCACGTGACACTTAGTGCATCTCTGTTATACTATAGGATATCTCCGGTGTAAACAGGTTCTGGTGGCTAGACCTATAACCTTGGATTACGGTATAAGTCAGGCTGCACAGAGGTCTTAAATCCGATTTTTTATTTTCTATCTGTATAGTCATTAATCTGTAGTTTAAACTTCACTTAATTTGATGATAAAGTAAAAATTATTTTTCTAGCTATGATTAATTATTAAACTGATGATTTTAGTACAGTAATTTTTAAAATTATTTTATAACAATACCTCTATGTCTACAATACAGTCAGTTTAATTAAAGTTTGATTAACAATCAAAAAAATACAATACTTTTACATTATCATTAGGTTAATCGTAAGTTAATCAAAAAATAAAAAATCGGATCAATATAAATGTATAAATTCATGTACGATATAGTATTGAAACTATATAGTATCGAAATCCGTTTTTCTCTATTTCTACCCTCGAATAATTTCTCGGTACTCGCATCACGCGTAAACACAATTGGACGGACGTACGATCTCAAGTACGCCGCCGGCTGCGCGGCAATGTACGGATGCGCGTAAAAACAGAAGAGCGATTTGTCAGCGCGCGGCGTCGCGATGCACACGGTAGGAACTCGTCGAAGGAAGACATTCCCTTCCAGCTTCAGGAGGCTGTTGCGCATCTCTCGCCTCCTTCTTCCGCCTCTTTCACACGAATAGAGAGCCAGCGATGCCGACCGTCTTGCGGATACGCATTGCATGTGCGATTTATCATTGACCGCCGTCCATTGATAAATTCCACGCATTCATAACGCCGCTATCCACGTTTTGTGCCAGGAGCCTCGACCTGCAGGAGACATACGATACCCAGGTACGATACGATACGATACGTCGTGATAGCGAACTGCAACCTCACATACAACCCCGACTCGCTGCAGTAACACGAATACGCGTGTATGTACGCGAAAGGACGGAATTTTGTACGCAAACAAAGTTATATGAAAAGAACAATTTTATTCAAGTATTTAAGAATTTTACCGATCTGAAAATCATCATTTTATTGGACTATTAAATTAATTATGTAGGCATTTAAATTGGTTGATGGAATATAAAAACTTGTTACAGCATTGCTCATGCTTGAATTTCCTACTTAATTATTCTGACGGTCCAACAAAATTATTTTTAGGATCTGTATCAGCAAAATTTTAGATCTTACTGTAAAATCGTTCTTTTTGTACATTTTTATGATTTTAGAAATAAATGTATGTATTGTAAATAAATTTATAATCTTGATGAAAGAAGTAGGCTCTGTTATTAGAAATTATAGTAACAAATAATACCACCCGTGAGAAACATACCCCTAGTTAGGATGACTCGCTCAGAGACTAATCGCTTTAATGAGACAATTAGGCGATGGTACTCATTGATAAGACGGGTTTGTTTTGTCTGCTTCAACTGAGGCGTATGTCTCCCCACCGAGATTGCGGTGTGTCAAAAGATTCTCGCGGTTCGTTTCGTTCAAATAAATATTCATTATCGCTGATGTGCTTTTCGTTCTCGCGATGAACTACACATATCGATGAGACAAAAGATTCGCCGAAGGCGAGAGATAACGATGCTATTGGTTTATTCGTCGCTGCCATTGCACGACGATTCATCGGCGAGCAACATTGATAAAAAAACTAATGATTTTTTTCGATACTGAAATGAATTGTTTTTAAAATGATGTAATAATATAATAATTGTGTTATTTTGAATAAAAATATATCAAATATGTTCAGAAATAATAAATGAGTTACGCAAAGTGAGATAGTATTTCTGATAACGTAGAGAGATTTGATATTGATCTGTCGTTGTTTCGAGTATCTATTTCCTCTCGCGATATATTAGGATATTTTTAGAGTCCAGTTTGCTTGCGTGGCTCCCACGGTATTTCGTCGAGTGTAAAGAAAACCATGATTAGCATTTTCTGAGATAACAACGCGCTCTGATTTCCGTAACACTTTGTATTAAAGTCATTGATGTCTTTAAAGAAAGATAGAGACGAGAAAAACGTACCATGTACAAGGTAAGAAAGCAAGGGTGAATCGAAGAACGAACTGACAGTGTATGGTGGACTATTCTTTTCGAAGAAGGAAACGGAGGAGAAGGAAGCAGGCAGGGCAGGCGCGAGATGTGCCGCTGGGTGCATAAACAACGTTGTAGTCGACGAAGCACGCGTGGCTCGCATAAAATCTCATAATGCTCTTGTCCAAACAAACGCACGGTGGCGGTGTTATGCTGTTCGAGAATTTACCACTTCGGGATCTCTTCTTCGAGAGTCCGGGAGAATGGCCCGGTAGAGGGTTCCCGTGCGTGCGTGCGTAGGAGAGCAACACATCTCGAATATCTGACCATTTAAATGTATAAAACGTGTGTAAACTGCACCTTCCCGATCGAGAGTCGCGTCCGGTCGAAGACGCCGCGGCATCTCTGCTGCTTCTCTCATCCGCGGGCTTAATCCGATTGTCGAGCTTGTAACATGGCGCGTCCCTTCGACGAAAATACGGGATTACAAGCGACAGATTAACGTCTCTTCTGTAGAACACACTGTCCGGGATTATCCGAATTCGGACGCGTACCATTATGCAGGTTTAGTGAAGTAAGATAATTCGCATGGGAATGAGTTGTCATTTCTACATCTTTTGACTATTTTATTTTTATCCACTTATCTATTTTTTTTTTATTTGTCACATCTACATATTTGATCTATGCAATAGGATTTATTATTTATGTATAATTAATGTATAAGTATAATAATTATAACACTGTTAGCTATCAAAAGAGCAATGATATCATCTTCCTTAAATATTAAAATATCTTGTTAGTGTCAAAATAGAAATCAATTAATTTTTATAGTTTGTTTTAAAGTAAACAATCATATTAATGTATGCAGTTTTGAGTCAAATTTAATTCATTTTTGGACAAATTTTTTATTGAAAATACAATTTATTTTAACTTAAATTAGGTAAAATTAGGTATTTGACACTATAAATTTAACAGTGTATATAAATCATTGAAACGATTATATAATGTTTTCATCTTAAAACATACATTTTTGAATTTTCGTGCAATTTCATTTAATTGGAAAGGTTTTAAGTTTGTCGAGATACACATTATATAAACGATGCGTAATTATTGGATCTCCAAAGAAAGAAAAAAAGTGTGTACGCAGGTTTGAGCGATCCTGGAGAGAGCGAGATGAGCGAACGCGCGTGGTACCAAAGCGTGAAACGAAAAGCGCGGAGAAACACGGAGATGGTGAGAGGGAAGGCGAGAATCTTCTTAGAAACGGCATAAAGATAACCGCTCTATCCGCGATGAGCACCAACCGACTCGTAATCCCTGTCGACCATATAGATCCGTCCGCGCGCCGGGTCGAATGCCGCCGTTGACTTTCTGTCCACTGTCAAGTTAACGACGCGTAATGACAGCTGACAGAGGCGGCGGACATGATTTTCCAGTTAGACTTTCTTTTTCGTTGCATCGGGTATCCATGCCGCGGAAACTATAAAGCCGGACTCCTCGGTCGACTTTAATGCCAGCCGCCGACGGGTGGGAGGATGTCGTTTTTCGGTTTTATCATCAATTCGCCGGGGCGCGAGATCGTTAAGATCGGCTTTCTGCAAGCAGAATCGCGTCATGCTATCGCACAAATGGCACTGATCTTTTCTTTCTCTGCCAACGAACACGCGGCGCCTACGTCAAATCCATAAACCCGGCTAAAGTCGAGTAGCCAAGCAATTTCGTAGCGAAAATCGGCATTGCCTGGAACGACGATATTCTCGGACGATAAACTTTGGAGTTATTGTCCAACCGTCGTGCGTTTATTCGCCAGATAGAAAAATGCGCAGGCGAACGTCCTCCTGCCTCACGTTTTATTAGCGCTTCGGGTTTCTTCCGAATAATGTCGCAAACGATCATTAATATTTTACGATGAATATTAATATGTGGTATCCTTTTCGAAAAAGAGATTTTAGCTATATTATGTATTGAAAAACATTTATTATGTTATCAAAATATATGTGTTTATGGCAATTAAAAAACTCACACGTAAAGGACGATTTTGCTGAAATATTTATTATTTAATTTAGATACAAATTTGAAAATAATTATTTAATCGTTGGATCATCAAAATAATTATGTATGATGCTCAAACTAGTTGCTAGAATGACAAAACTTTTTTGATTGTTCATCATGCTTGAGTTTCTTTATGTAATTATTTTGATGATCCAACAAAATTATTTCCAAATCCGTATATCTTAGCTAAAATTTTCTTTCAACAAAATTGCTCTTTCTATATAAAATATTATTTTAGAATATAATTTAAATAGCTTGTAAAACGATAGCAATTATTTGAAGAGAGATTCATTGTCTCTTCTGACGAGAGATATTCGAAGATTTAAAAAAATTCATCAGATTTTCCCGCGCGTGAAGTTCGAGAGTTCCTAGCCGCCTCGTGAGTTTTTCCGTCCAAGTTCCATTCCGTGTTTTGCTGCCTGCCAGCCGCGCTAATTGAGCCATTAACTCCGCCCTTTAATCTTTCGGTTCTTCCCCCGACATTCGACTTCCTCCGTTCTCGGAAGGAGAGAAGGAAACTTCGAGAGATCCAAATCGAATCTTTGTATAGGGGAACGAGCAGCAAAGGCAAAATACTTCCTCATCAAAGTAAAAGCCATTAATTCGTAGACGATACGTTATTATAAATAAAAGTAATATAGATATGTATACAAATTTCAACATTAAAAATTGTTTCTATTATTAATGATATATAATTATTAATGATATAATATTTTTATTTTGTATTAATTCTAAACATAAATGGAAAATTTCATGAGTCTATACATGCAAAGAACGGTTTTTCTGAAGTATCTAAAATAAAATTTAACTAGATGCAGATCTGAAAATAAATTTGACTATTAATTTAATTGCAAGATATACAGCAAAATTATTTTTAGATTTGTATCTATGTACAAATTTAATTATTATACAAATTTTTAAATATTTTAGTAAGGTATTTTAATAAGTGTCGTTCTTTCCGTGTTAATTACTCTACTTTTATCGATAATTAAATAAACTTTTTATCGTTTATTTTTAGAAACATAGATTACGTGTCTAAATTCGCACATACTTCAACTGACATCTCATGGATCAGTGTTTATTATCTCACGCTTTGACGATCGTCTTAAATGAGAGCTGAGGCAAAACATTTTTATATATACAGAGAAAACACGAGTACCGGCTATATTTTTCTCTTTATTAGATCCCACGACACGCGGGTGTGCCCCGACTCTCGGATCGAGATCGAGGCGATTCATGATTTTCTAAGCGGGCGAGAGGGAGCTGCGATGCCGCGAGGGGCACGCCTCGGAAATGCGTGTGTGTCCTAAACCAACATCTTTATGGACTCAATGTTTCTCCCGAAGTCCGACTTATTACGTTGATTTATCGCTTTTGTATGCTGCCGAGCCCATCTGCCCCCGTCGCGTTTCATAACCGCCTTAACCGTGCGAAGATCTCTATAGATCTCTTCGAATTCATAGTCGGAATCTTTCGAGAGGCATTCGCGGATCAAGATATCAAAATCTCTGGAATTTAAACAGAATCATTAATCCGCTGCGGATCGAAAGTATAAATTTCCAAAATCTCAGCTTGTTCATAATTTAATTGTTTTTTTTAATTAAAATTCAAAATTGATTATTAAATCGTTTCAAAGCGCGAAATAATAAATACCGATCTAAGTGATGTTGCGATTTCGATATCTATGTTACAAAAAACACTAAAAATAAACATTTAAAAATTTATGTTTAACCTTTTTAATTTTATAATTATATTTTTTACTAGTATATTATGTTATAATAATACTAATTATATTTTTATAATATTTTAAATATTATATTTTAAATAATATTTTTATAAGATAGAGGAATGTAAAAACAATGAACTTTCCATAGCAAATGTCAACTATTGATATTATAATATATCAATGTTATAATTTCTCATTCAACAATATAATTATTATGCATAACATGTGTTATATTTACATTTATATTGTTGAAATTAACATTAATATGTTATTGTTAATTTGCTGAAATATAGTAAGTCTTTTATTCATCTAGGCAATACTTTTTTATTTTCCTTTTTTAAAATAAATTTTTAAAGAAAACTGGATGCTGTAACTATTTCACCTCTTCACTTAAAAGTTAATTGACATATTAAAAAATACAATTACATTAGAAAAATGTAAATTAATCGCCTATGGATATACATGAAATCTTCCGTTTATATTATTTTAGTAATGTCTCCTCCGTTATGTAAGCTGAAAAATTAACATTGCCTATTCCTTACACGTGAATTGAAGAAGAAATCAATCGTTTCTTCAGTAGCGGCGTTGATTATCTTTAATGATTATCTCATCAGCGTCCGCGGAGTGTATATCACGCTGATGTAACGGCGATCGATCGGCCATCGACGCGATGTAAACAAAGTAGCCTGGGATCTTCTTAAAACTTCTATCCTACCGAAGAGGCGCGGTACTCGGGGTCATCGACGAAGGGTATCTCGAGAGGAGGAATTCAACTCTCGCGTTGTGAACCGCGCCTAAAAGATATCGGGATGCGTGGTCGTGCGAATGGGCGTGCATCCGATTATCTTGGTAACTCAATCTCTCCTCTCGAGTCTGGCCTCTCCTAGCTCGAGCATTGCGATCTACTCGTCGATCTGATGCGTCAAAGAGAATCATAAGGTGCCGCGGTGCGATAACGCGACGATAAATTATTTTGAAAAATGTTATTCATTCTGGGATATATAATAGTTTCGTAATGCTGACGCATTTCATGTGTTCGATAATATGAGTAATATGAGTTCTAGGATATTAGCTTTATCCTTTCTCCGTACCTTACGATAAAAAAGTGCGAGAAATAATTGAGAAATTTATCACTAACCCAATTATTATAGACAAACAGCGATTATCTCTCTTTCCATAGAATTCTCCATTAGCGATCCTCCAACCTTTTGATGCTGTTGCTCCATGCATCGAAAGTCGATACGATACATTACTGTCTACGAAATCGATTAGACATCTCAGAACGATCATCTATATATTTATTCCCTTCTGTACCGCGATGCATTTCCGACGGCAGGAAAGTTGAAGAAATAACGTTCTGTCATAGCGAACATGCATGGACCACCGTTACGCAAATATCATAGGCAAGCGTCACCTTCCTCAATTAATCCGTCACGACGGTGTTCCACTCAATGTTTCTCGATGATCCTCGACACTCCGGATACTGGATGACGTGACGACCAGTGATTTTCGTCGAACGAGCTATAAAATATGCAACGACAAACGCATATTAGAAAACGATACTCGGTGCAATGAAGCGCAGTTGATCGTAATCGCGCCGATTGGCGATCACGCGAACCGATTAGTACATTTCCGAGATCTCATTAGACAAAGGCTGCCTTTAATTATTCACAGCGAGTACTAAAAATCTATAGTATATATATCTATAGTATATATAACGTGTATAATGTATTGATTTTCAGCGAATAACGGCCAAAATTCATGTGAGGACGGATAAAAACGTAGGAATGATGGCGGGTCTACGTAATAAAATATGGCATTTCATTAAAATGTTAATAAGAATAGTTATATATCTCGTTAAAATAATTTATTGATTGAATAATAGAAAAAAAAGTTAATCAAGTTTGCTAGACGATGTTTTCTTCGGTCTGTCACTGCAGTGAAAAAAGCGCAGCATAATTATTCTAAAAATAGCGACATAAAAATCGATGATTTTATCTCTATCCTATATTACCTTTTACATCCAGAGAAAGATTTTTTTGGATTTAAAAAAATGTTTCTTTGCTATAGTTAAAGAAAAAATTTCTTTGATTTGTGAACGTCATGTCTTGGATTTAAATTATTTTTTTAAATCAAATAAAATTTATTTGATTTAGAGAAATTATGGTTAAATCCAAGAAATGACGTTCAAACTATAATTTGCACAAAACGTTCACAAATCAAAGAAATTTTTTCCATAATAAATTTTAATCGTATAGCAAAGAAACATTTTTTTCGAAGATATCTTTTTTCTCTGGATGTAAAATTTCCGATATCATTTTTTTTTTATTAAAAAATTATTTTTTATCTGTATTTAAGGTATTTTTCATGCAGAGAAATTGCAAAAATTAATCGCAATAATTCGCAATAATTATGCAATTATTGTGACGTTTTTCAGAAACAATCCTTGTCTTTTTAATTACTTTGTGTATTGCTTTTATGTATTACTAATATATATTATACATCATTGAAAAATATTGCTATTGAATTATTATAACTGTTAAACTATTATCACACCACTATGATTGATCTCAACACATAGATACGAAGATTTATGATTAAATGAATAATCGTATTTGTTTCAATCGCCTTACATACACTTGTCGTGTGTAGTAGCGAAGGTTATTTACAGCGTCGTTACTCGTGTTAAGAGCGTACAATCGCAGTAACTTTCTCGATATCGTATCCTTCCCATAGAACGAGTAATCTAGCGCACGTCAGGAATTATGCAAAACGCCGGATGAGTAAACGCGGAACGGTGTCGAAAGGCGCGGATCGCGTTTAATCCGCGCCGCTCGTAAATCAGGGGGCGCACGCCAATTACGCCACGTGGCGCGATCTTGCCACGTGCGATCTTCCACCATGCGGAAATTATTGCGTATCTGCGTGCAAGTTCACCTAGGTTGCGTGCAAGATCGCGCGTGAGTTGGAGCAATTGCTAGGAGTGCATACTACCCACTTCCTGTACGCTTTCAGAATTGATAACGATTATACGGAGGACTTAGCGATGAAAACCCGTGGTAACTTACACATGCACTTGTGCGTTCCATGAATCTATTTAGATCTTCTTACCGAGAAGATTTTCACGCGAAGTGCTCCGACACGAAACACGCGCGGTCGATGAATACAAGAGCGATACTTCTTTCAGGCTTGACCTAAAAACTCAGGCCGCCCACGCCGGTCAATAGGCTCTTCTTTCTATATAAATCGAGTCTTGCGAGCTGATCGAAAAAAACTTACGTGCTCTCATTCAGCGGATCTGCCTTACGTGGGACACGTCATGCACTAATGCGTGATTGCACTAATTAACACATCGATAATTAACGCCATCACAATTTTTGCGAGAGAGCTAATAGAACTCGAATGTTATTGGCTCGTAAATTACGTTACGACACGTAATACGTCGCTCATTTACACGCGTGTAATTATGATCGTAGAAATTCAATCAATATCAAGGTCGACTTAATAAAAAGAGGACATATGAACATTTTGCATTGCGACATGCACAGAATGGTTTTGCTAAAATATTTAAAAATTTAGGTAGATACAGATTTAAAAATAATTGTGGTCATAAAAATAATTATGTATAGGAAATTCATATACAGAGAGCAATGCTACAAAAAATTTTGATATTCTGGCAACAAACCTGAGCGTCCTACATAATTAATTTGATGTTCAACAAAATTATTTTGAAATCTATTCAGGTAAATTTTTAGATACTTCAGCAAAATCGTTCTTTCCAAGTAGGCATTTTCTATTCACACCTGAGTTTCCGTTCTTCGGAGAAACACGATGCCACGTGGGCAGAAGATTCCTCTTAATCAAAAGAGCAAACGTTCCTCTCGCGTGCAAACGAAAGATAATATCCCGCAACGTTTACCGAACGTTCGAGTGGATGTCCAAATGATCGAGAATGCTTCCTTGTGTATCAGTCTCAACTTTCACGACGAACCTACGCCAATACGCGTCAGACGATCTCTCCTCCTTTCGCGGAGAAGCAATTTCCACGAGCGAAAGCAGAACATCCGTTTCATCGGAATTCTTGTAGGAAATTTCGCAGTCCCAAACATGTTTTTGAATTCCAGCGAACGTCATTGCTGGGAGCGTTCCGCGTGTATCGAATTCATTGCAATGTTTGCAATGGCTCGAGAATCAGAAGCGAACGCGGTTCTTCATCCACTTGAAGCCGCCCCTTGATTTTCTCGCGCGCTCGTAAAATCGATTGGTCGATTGGCTCGTCGGGCATTTCGCTCGATTGCGGTGAGCGAAACGTGATCACATTACCGTCCAATCCACGGCAGGTATCAAGCATTCGTTCGCTCGTGCGATTCGACTTGCTTGCCTTCGATTCGTCGACAACAAATCATTGTCGGGGGCACGCGCGATGGTTCTCCAAATGGCTCCTTCACCCTATCAGTCTTTCTCGTGGCAGAATGAAGACCGTTATAAATCATTGGGCCATTTATCAAATTATCGAATAATGCAAATTTTAAGAAATTTTTTTCATTTCTTTATTATAGATCCCGCGAATTAGCTTAAATCTAGTTTAAAAAAATGTATGCATAATCCTTTATTTAATCCGTTTTTTTATTGTTACGTCGTTCAAGTAAGGAATTACAATTATAACTGTTTGTTAATTAAAGCGTGAACAAAAAACTTACGAATAGATAATACCATAAGTACTGTATTTTATCACATAATATTTGACATGGAAAGTGTTACAACTCAATCATTTTTAATTAAACATTACAATGTTTTAAAATTTTTATTACTTTAACTAGATTTTTAAAATTCAAACTTAATGAAAAAGTTTTTCAAAGACTGATTGCTCATATCTTTAGTTATTACAGTAATTTTTGTAGAATTTTTGAAGTGATTTCAAGAAAATGACTGTTCCCTTTTTCCGAAAAAAATTAAAAAATGGCACCTGCAATATTTTGTTTTGGCAATCATTTTATATGTATATAATTTTTTTAACAATCTTTTTGAATCAACAAGACACGCGGACTCTGTTATCGGTCGCATACAACAACATAAGCTCATAAATGAGAATGAACGAGAACAAGTTTTGTCGTGATTCTTCAAGATGCGTCGCTCCGTGAACACGATAGCGGACGATAACGAACGGTAATGCCGTTTCGAGGCGCGCATTTATATAAATGTAGAACCGAGCTTGCTTGGCCAAGGAATAAGAAGGACGTCGGATGTATCTCGAGTAACGACTAATACGTCTCGCAGCGGGAACTCTCGATCGGTATGTCTTCATCCTTCTTCACGGCAGGTGCGAGATTCGCGACGGAGAAACAGTCAGAGAGCACGACAAAATAAAAGTGAAACCAAGGACGATGAAAAGAAGAGGGATATTTTGCATGGTGACTCTAATTAACAATAAAATGTTATCAAAATATAGGATGATTTTCATTCGTGGAAAGACAACTTAAATATCATATTGAGAATGCTGTATTCGTTCATTTTAAAATATTTTAAGTCATTACATTACAGGTTTAAATCATTCAATTTTTGTTTTCTAAACTTTCTCAAGTCTAGACATGCATCGATTGGTGAAAAGAAATTGAGGCTCCTATGCGCGAATATTACAGGAGAACGTTGGAAGATATGGGGTGAGTAAGCGGAACAGCATCAAAGATGAAGTTCGCAGAGGAGTAGCACGACCGAGTCGTTGGTACCATGCATCATCGACCTGGACAGCTCACTGCCCTCTCCTCGATCTCTTCTGCACCGTGTTCCGCTCCGTTTCGTTCCTCCCTGTGCCTTCTTTGGTTGGCCTCTTACCTTCGAGATCGTCCTACCGCGAATACCTACCTATCTGCTCGGCTTAACCTCTCCCAGCCCTCGGCAGCTTGCAGCAAAAAGAATAAAGATCGCGGAGCGGCTGTTCCATGAGATCACCCAGAATCTATCGATTGATCGCACGTACATCTATTGCCTTGATAAACAGATACAATATTTGTCCTAAATAATAATCGCATAAAACTCTCAACTCTTTACAACGACTTGTTATCAAAGAGATGCTCATCAAAACTCGACAATTGTTATATTATAAACAAGTGGATATATACGGTTTTGTTAAAGAATCTAAAAATTAGCGAAATATAGATCTGAAATAATTTCATTTAATCTAAACAAATAATTTTAATTAAAATAAGAAAATGTTTTAATTTTTAATTGAAAAGTGAGAAAGTTTTATAAGTCACATACAAAAACGTTTCTCTTAAAGTGGCTATCACGTTATTAAAATACTCTAAGTCTATTGAGAAGATTACTAAGTAGAAGACTGAAAGTCGCTCGTTTTAAATTTTATATTTGCAAATATTCCAAAAAATCTTTTCGTTGGCAATATGTTGTGCAGATGCATATGGCTATATATATTAAATGCATTTCCCGCAGAAAGACGTGAATAATCGCGTGATTGGCAATTACGAGTTTCGCAAGATAAACTGGAATATTTGCGGTCCGCGGATAACCAAACAAATAATCATTCTGATATCGATGACGTTCGCTGATACCGATTACCGGAGAATTTAACGTGCCGACGTCTAACAAAATGAACCGCGTTCCGTTCCTCCATATCTACCCGAGGCCCGTGGCTTCGTCCTCCTCTTACCACGAGAATGCCGACGATAAACGATGATCGTTTCACTCGGCCTGGCTGAGTAAACCTAGGCACAACCCTCTCCTCTTGGATAAGATCGCGGCACGGTCCCGAGTAGACGGTGGAGTTAAAGGATAATTTAGTAATTACGGCCAGATGCTTGCCCCCCGGGCAATCTCTCCACCACTCCTACGTCCGTAATCGCACTCTTGGGACGCGTGGTACGTATTTATTCCATGCTCGTCTCAAAAATTGACGTGACGCGTATTTCGATCGACCGCGTCGAAGATTTTGCGATGCGAAGTACCTAAATTTTGTTCTTGATCTGATCTCTCTCTCTCTCTCTCTCTCTCTCTCTCTCTCTCTCTCTCTCTCTCTTAGAAATTTTTCTTGTTGAGAAAATTTTCTTGAGACTTCAGCCATCAAAATATTTAATCACTTAAAGCGATGAAAATATTTAAACACTAAAGCAAATTAAAATTATTTTGGACTTGCTTATATTGTTTATATCATTGCCTTATCATAATAATGTCCTCCACTATTAATTAGCCGATTCACTATTATTGCTCAAGTTTTTTGTACACCATAATCTTTTAATTGCGCAAGTTCCCAGTTCTCTTCTTTGACTGCTGTGCGAAACAATTGAAGGATTTGATACAACAATGGACTAACCCACATTTTGTAAAAAAACCACAGTAATGAAACCACAACGTAGTCGAACTGTAATAAGTATTGGTATTTTTTTTCAGTCGCTTCGACTTTTAAGAGTTCATTTACTTCGTTTAAAAAAAAAATGTGGGTTAGTCCACTGTTGCAGCAAGTCATTCAATAGTCAATGGTGCAATTCGTGCGTGCGTGCATTTACACTGGTGTTCGCGTATCATATGTGGATATCGGCTGTACATATACGCAAGCAAAGGCGGTTTTACGCGTCACGAAGATCGTGCGAGTTTACTGCACGAGTGCCTCTTTGTCCGATGCGCGCACACGCTGATGCGCTCCTTCGCTCGTGTGCACGTGAATTTAAATCTTGCATCCTGCTCGCACGAAAACGTTCCATCCTCATCTTCGTCCGATTCACAGCCGATGATGCATCGTCTCGTACGTCTCGATCGGAATCCTCTCTCTCCTTCTCGCTTCCATCCCTTCGTCGGTTCGTCCCTCTTTTCCTCTTGCTCCTCCTTTCCTCCTCCTCCATTTCCTCCTCGGCGTATTCTTTCCCTCTCTTTCTCTCTTTCTTTCTTGCGCTCTTTCACTCTAGCGGCCTTAACAAACGCTGGATACAACTCAATCGTCGGTCACGATCCTCAAGGGGCTCTCACACCAAGAATATATCTCGCTTTCAGCATGACAAATTGAATAAAACCGGATTATCTTCGCCATAATTTCACGTAAAATTTTCGGTAAAGTCTTCTTTGATTATCGCCATTGATTATCAATCTCTTAAAAAATATATATACAGTACAGAAGTTTGCAGCAGCATTGCTACAATGTTTGCAATGTTATTGTAATATTGCAGGAATGTTGCAATGTTGCTGCAATATTACCGAAATGATCTGTGCTGTATAGGAAAAATACACGTTTCTGAGATTTCATCGACAATAACTAAATAAGCGTTAATCTTAAACGGAGATTAAAATTCTGGGATTTGGAATGACGATGGAAGCCGGTGAAGATCTGGAAGGATAGAAACGATGACGAAGGCGAAGAAAAGAGAACACGGGATGAGCTAAGAAGAGACGCGGTCTGGCTGGCATTAGCATTAGCGCGAGTTTCCAAGGACATTAATCAGGATTAAGTGCAGTCACCGCGGCACCTGACGACCGAAAACGTTCTGCTATTTTTTTGGACGCGCCTGCTATTTAATTTTCACCGCCCACTTTCTTCGCGCTACCGACCGTTCATTAGTCACTCAACTTGTACTCGGCATCTCGTTTTCAGGCGCTTTTGTCGTTCAGACGTCCGACTGACGAAAGGGTTAGAAAATCGCTGCACGTCGTTTCAATGGAACTCCGGTTGAAGGAAGAGAACGCGAGATCGTTGCACTTCGCTCGCCTTTAAGCTGCCGCAGATGCGAAAATAAACGTCAGGAATTTCCAGTGGAACTTTTCAACTATAAATTCTTCCAATAATTAAATAATGCAACAATATACGTCTTCAAGATTAATTTACTTAACAATTAAAGCTTACGCGCTGCGATTATCATTACAATACAGTCACCGATCTCCGTAAGAAGTGTTTCTTTTATCGTATGAGGTTATCGGTCGCCCTCGACATTAGCCATTTAAATGACTGGCCCGTCAATAATCGAGTCAAACGACAACCGCGTTCCATCTTGCGATGAGTCGAAAGTTGTTTTGAAGATACATTAAGCCTTATTTATACTTCCGCTTTGGCTTATAAAAACTTTCATATAAAGTAAATCGAAAAAAATAGATTGTAAGAATGCTAATCCTTAAACGCTTCATTATGGGAACAATTACACTAGCATAATCAATTCAATTCTATTATTTATAATTTTTATAAAAATGAACGTACTCTCTGTAAAATATTCTTTTTAATCGAAATGTCAGTTATTAAGACACATAACGATACCAAGCAAATATATGTTGCCTGATATTAATAAAAATTTTATAAGCAATGGAAAAAGTATTGAAAAACATTGAAAAAAAATCAGATATATCAAAAAGGCTTTTAAGGTAAAGGAAGTACTCAGCACACAAATTTATCTTTATAGTTATATATTTTTTTATACTTTTTTATTTATAGAGTTAAATTTATTATATTATTTACTTTGAATTATTTATACTCTTATGAGATAGAAAAATGTAAAAATAATGAACTTTAAAATCTTTGAGCAATACTTTTTTTCTTTTCCAAAACAAGATTTTTAAAATAACTATATATGTATACAGTACTGTCATTTACTTACTTAAAATGTAAAAAAAGTGCTACGAGTAAGCATGTTTACGTAGATAGAAATTATAATAACTGTAATAAGATTCCTTATAATAAAATAACTTAAATAATAATAATAATCAATTAGGGCATTTAGGAATCCGCGTTGCGCTTAAATTACTGGACCAACCTCAGTATACTTGAATGTATTTAACATTGGAAAGTACATATACATTTCCACTAAATTCTAGCCTTCTTCAGCTTGACATTTCGTTGACAATTAACAGTCTATGCACATGGAAACCTTTTTTTTTCTTTTGTAGGTTATCTCCTACTTATTTTCCATGATCAGTCAATATGCTGGATGGTCTTATAGAGATCGAGATCTTAAACTTAGTCAATTATGTGTAAAAACAATAAATAACTTTAATGTATATAGATTATAATTAAGTATAGACTGTTTAATTGTCAACAATATCAAGCTGAAAAAGATTAGAATTTAGCCGAAACGTACATGTACTCTCCAATGTTAAATACATTCAAGTATACTGAGGCAGATAGAAATGTCTTCTCTAATGCTTTTGATCGACTCTTATTCAGCTTTACATCTATTTACATCTACTTCGCTCCGTTAGCTACCAAATAAATAAACTATGGAATTCCCGATGATGCAACAAGAAATCTTAATTTAATCACTTTCCTGGAAATGCAAAAAATTAGATGCACATATCGAAGAAGAGTTCTCGTCGCCTTAGGTGAAGCGCGACGGTCGCAGAGTTACCGCGAAGCCAATCTAGTCGGAGTGAATTCAATGAAGGCACTGTTGGCGCACGAGTTCATTGATATCGCTCAATTAATAAATTTAAATAACTCGACGTAATTCCGTGGCGTCTCGCCGATCGCAGAACCGAGCTTTTAGATGCATGGCGTTGTGTCGACGCAATGCATGCGCGTGTGCGTGCGTCGCCTTTCTTCCCCTCGTATATCCATTATTCCAATTGGAAGTCTTGGAACGCGGCGGACACTTATATTTTCGCATGCAAGATATCGTGTGAGATGGACCGCATCATCAACGATCATAACTCCATATCGCTCGGCGAAAAGAACGCAAACGTCGTTGGTCGGCAGAATTAGACAATACACGCATGTTTTCTTTAATTAGAGATTCTATAGTTTCTCGTGTTTACTCTATCAGTTGTGTTCTCTAAGAATAATCGATCAATTTTTAAAGTTTAAAAAAAGGTCTATATTTTCAAAGATATCTTCGTTAAGATTTTTAATAGAAACACGTATTATTGCGTATTACAGTGCTCGTTAATGCAACAGAACTATATGAAGAGTAGGTGCAAACAGGTCCATTAGACTCAATGGCGAGACATTCTTTTCGCGCGTGTTTGCAACTGATGTAAATCGCCCTTAATGGGCCGCGTTAATTGAAGTTGCAGTCCGCATCGCGGCTCGGTATCAAGCCGCTTGACTTATCGCAGGAGAAATTCCATCCAACAGGTTCATCCTTCGAGAAAGAAACTAAAGAACATGTTGTCCGTTTTTATTTCTTTAATTTTTTCCTTTTTGTTCAATATTTTAATTGTTCGAACATAATGATGTATAATAATGAAATTACAATATTATTGGGTACTTTCATTTAGCGACACATCAGCCTTTCTTTCTTTACATTCCAGTGAATAATAAAGATAGAACGATACTTGTGTCGATTAGTATCATAAAATGAAAAGCACCTACTATATATTGCATCTCTGATTAAAATAAAATCATCGATTTGAAAAAAAAAACGATTGACAAAATAACTATAATAACGTGTTGACAACTCGCAGTGCTCTTTCAAGTTCCTATCCACCTACTCTTCCTTGCATATATAAAGCATTATAACCGTCATCACTTAAGTCAGGAACCTCGATGAGAGCGCGCCATCGTGTCGCTACGGGGTGTCCCGAAAACTCGCGTCCATCATCTTTTCGTACCCGTCATTTGCTTCTTACGCGCATCCTGATCACGGCCCGGTGTCCATCCCTTGGCGGCGGAGATTAATGAGAGGCGACTGGGCCTTTAATTTTGCTTTCATTAATTCGGTAGGCCGGTGATTATATATCGAGGGGTTGCCTCGTAAAAAGGATAGCCCGTAATGAAATGTGCGTCGATGGTTTTTTATCAAAGGCACGCGGCTACCGCTGGTAATTAATATTTGTATACATCGAGTACTGTGTTATTGAACGCGCGCATGAAGCTGGACCTGCAGCTTCCGATGTGTCGACAACTTGGCGCGCATTAATGAAAAAAGAAGCCAATAGCGGTCTCTCTATAGTGTTATCTCTGGTACTGTAATTTTTCTGTTCAGGATTCACTCAAACAACATGTTAGAACAAACATGTTTCAATGGCGATAGTTTTACATTTCGCACTGTGAGAAATTCGTTCATTGCGGACGAGTTGGATGCTGACTTCACGAGTTCATGGCACTCGGGTAACCCTGTGATGCTGTCGCGGAGGAACGGTAAAAACGCCGAGAGCAGATGCGAGAAGAAACGCGTATAGTCAGGGGCGAGATTTAAATCGCGCGAGCTGACTCGGCTCGACCATTAATCGCCGTCACCGTGCTAATTTTCGGCCGGCCGCGCGCAAATACACTCCCTCAGGTGACTTCTTGCAAGCGACACATTTCTTCTTCAAAGAAAAACATCTCCTTTTATTTTGTTCGTTAATCTTCGAGTAATACCTGCGGCTTTCCTCTCTAAGAGTAGTCGAGGATAACGAGGGCATGACTATGATAAACGCGATCGTGAAACCCTCGCATTCTCTTTGTCGCTCATCACTTTCACCCGCGTCCTTTTATCAAAATTTTCACTAATGTTTTTGTTTCGCGTTTATTATAGAATAGATGAATACGAATAAGTTTCATTAAACTTTAATTTTCTCGTTCCTGTATCTCTATTCCGCTCGCAGTTTCTCTTCCTTAGAAGTGAAGTTATGATTAAGTGATCTGCATCTTTTTTTTCGAGATATCTAGATCGATCGTGTCGAAAGTTCAAAGGAAGTTGTATACGCGTCGATGCATCGCGGCTTAAGTGTCCCGCGCTGCGCTCCGGACGTGTTCCAATTATACACGAGAAATGACCCGAAACAGGTTCCGCAGCGCAACGTACACATAATTTCCCGCCCCGATACCAGTAAAGGAGCAGACTACGATTTTATAAGAGCCGCGCCTTCTTAGCGCCTTTTTCTATCTTTTGTCCCCGCGCACGTTTCTCTTCTCGAAGCGATGAACCTTTTCCTTTTTCCACTGGAGTCTGGAAGCCATGACACGTTTCTCTCTCTTTCTCTTCTATCTCACGGTTTTGTTATTCCTTCCTTTTTATTCGAACTATTCTCCTCTTCTCTCTCTTATCGTCGTTCTCCACGATCCCCAAGCAAAGTCGCATGGGCGCATAACAAGGAATTCTACGACTTTATGGCTGGTGGACGGCAGCACCGGGCTTTTATTGGTCCGCGCTTCAGCCAACTAATGGCTCTGTGGATCCAGATCCGCCGAGTATTCACGCACAACTTCTTCGCTATACAACTTCTTCATTTTATCACATCGTTTCTCTAGTGCGCGCCCGTGTCTACTACACACTTACCTACCACGATGTCACGGTTTTAAGGACATTAGTAGGACAGGGATTAAACTTGCCACTAGAATTTCTCACGTCTTATTCAACAATGGCATTTGCATTTAGTAATTGAATGATTTGAATCATGCAATTGATATATATAAGAATTAATTCGCTCCTTGTAAGTTAAGGGATGGTTTTTCCTGGCAGGAGGGGGGGAGCGTCATTCAGTTACGCATGAACAAGAATTAATCTTTATTGCGATAACAATGTGGTGAATAAGAAATAAGAGCACGTGCAGCGCAAGGAGAAGCGAAGCACGAAGGGAGTCAGTGATAATTGACCATTTAACGATCGCACCGATTTCTTCCCCGCCTGGAACCTCGCTCCGCCAGCCAGAAGTCCTCCGGAGCGGAGCGGAGGGCAAAGTCGGCTCCTCGGACGATATACGCGTCCTGTGCGCGAGAATGTCGAGCAAGCAGCGCGAAGCGGCGAGTAGGTACGAGAGCGAACGAGGGAGTCGTGAGTACAACATCATCAGAGGCAGGCCTCTTGGTCGGCGGGTTCCTTCGTCCGTTCCTTTCGTATAATAAAGACGCGTTCTGCCGCGCACTACTCTGCTCACCCTCTCCTCTTATTCTCTCTCTCTCTCTGTCTCTCTCCCCCCTTTTTCTCTCTATTTCACTTTATCTGTCATCTTTGTTCTTACTCCTGTTCGTGTTGTCGCATCGCTCTCTTCTCCTCTCTCTCTCTCTCTCTCTCTCTCTCTCTCTCTCTCTCTTAATAAATGTCTCTTTCTACTTTTCGCTATCCTCTTCTTTCTGTCTCTACTTCGGTCTTTTTGCATATATTTCTTCCTTTCTCTTTTCTCTTTCTCTTTCGCGCGCATCTTTATCTCGCTCCTTCCATCCGTTTTGCTCCGCTAGTGGTCCTTTCGTGCATCCTTTTCCTTTTCAGTCAGTTTCGTCTCCTCACTCTCTCTTTCGTTTCTCTTCTCTCTTTCGTTCATATTGCCTCTTCTCCCCCCCTGTTGTTCTCTTCTTCTATCTCTTTCTTTTCATTCCGGACTCTTTTCCCCTCTCACCCGCGCCCAGTCGCCCGCAGCGCGGGCATCCGAGGTATTTTTGAACCGGTCCACGATGGGAGGTTGCTACAGGGCCGCACTTTTCTCCAGCCACGCTCCGAAATCTTTGGACCGAAGGGATTGATTGAGAAAATTAAATCCGTCCGAGCATTTAAATTGTTCGATGATGGCTATATTAAGTATATTAGCATATTGGAAAATTACAGTGGATATATACAGTGGATTATAATGTAAATAATTTAAGTTTGATGTAATAAAGAAAACTAAAATAGATAGCTAAATGACAAAATTGATTTATAAAATTTCTATTATGTTGCGTATATACAGATATTCGAAACAAACTCTATAATGCGACATATACAAAGCTGTAGTGATCGACAAAGCAAGAGACTAGTATAATGGCATAAGGTCGCAACATACGATCGAGTTGTGGATGAATTATTGAAAGCGGCTGTTGATCAAAAGGGACCGCTCGCACGCGGCAGTATTCAAGTGCGCAGAGTATCTTATGTGCTAAAAGAAGAAAATATTCAGTCTTGGTAGTCTCTGGTTAGAATATAAATCTTCAAAATGTCATCATCCTTTATCTATTTATGCAATATCTTTGGAGGATTGATGGAAATTGTCTCCCTCTTTCGTCGCTCAAAGGAATTCAGTTTAAAGTGCTATGTATATATAAGATTTTGAATTTTTTAAAGAATAATTAAGTCGAGTACGGGAAGAAAATAAGAGAAGAGAAAACGGAAGGAAGAAAGGGGGAGAAGTAGTGTCTGGTAACTCTCTCAATTTGTCAAGTCGAGATACATTGGCATGGACAATAAAAGTGCCAAGTTCAAAAAAAAGTTCATTATTCTGTCGATGACCCTTGCTTTTTTCGCGACGCTTGTCTTTATCTCATTTTTAGTGTCGAAACTAATTGGATACTCCTAATATTGCATCGCGTTATCGCTTGTAATTTCTGCCGAACTGGTTTGTCTGTATGAAAAACTGACTGATTGTGCGGATTAAATGTTATCTTTCTGGAGGTGTCATATTCATTTCTTAATATACTCGGCTACATAAATCTATAATAAGAAGTTTTTGCAATATCCAAATACGGTGAATAAGCTAAGATTTAGAAGACGTTATCTTCTTCTTAATTAAGAAAAGGATAACGTGACTTTAGCATTTACCGCGTATCTGGATCCACATTAACACAAAAACTCTCTAACATTAAGAAAGAAGCCAGTTTACGTATAATAAATCGTACGATTCAAGCTTATGTAATATTTCAGCAATATAAGATATTATCCAATTATTATTTATATATCGAAGCGAATTATGGAAACGGCTGTTATAATGAAGATGCATGAATTCTAAACAATCATGTTCTGCGAAAAGGGAGCGTTTCAAGGGAGCACAAGCAACAGGTGGCTGTGTAATGTGCGAGAACGATTTGTCCCGAGGGTATGGTCGACCCTCTGATGTAGCATCGAATGCGAATTTCTTCCCCTGTTAATTTTATTCTTCTTATATCTGTACAGATGCCACGTGTTCACTCTTTCGTTCGTACTCTGTGCACAATAAATACCAATAAACCAACTGATCTTATTAACCCTAAATATACACGATAATTTCTCGATTCTTTACTATATGATTGAATTAATTTTCATTACTTTCACAAGTAAGTATACAAAAATTATTAAGCGATTTTTCGTCATTATATATCAAAAGAGCAATAGTATGATTTTGACACACATGGTAATTAAAAATAACAAAATATTATTTAACTCAATGCCTTGAATTAAATAACATTTTATTATTTTTAATTTCCATGTGTGTCAAAAAATCATTTCATTACTATGATTAGTTATCAAAGTAAACAATGTCTATGTGTAAGTATAAATTAACGTACACACTTACTAAATAATACACTAAATTTAAGTCTTTAACAATAGTAACCTGTAGAAAGTATTAGAAACAATTGAAATTCGGTATAATTTTTATATTATGAACTTAGCAGTGTATTTCAACATCTTCATATTCGTAAGGTCGTGTATTTAAAAAAAAAAGAAAGGATATACATATAAAATTATTATTTTGCCGGATGCTTCTAGTATTTCAAAGAAAAAAATATACAGGACATAAATGACTTGAAATCGTTTGTATTAAGAGTTAAAAATGTAAAAATATTATAACAGAAATTATGTATAAAAAGAAGATACACGCGATACTTTTTAACAGGATGTTAAGTAGCCTTCGTTATAATATTGCCTCGCGACAAACAAAAACTTGTAGTATAACTGTCCCATGTGAAATGGATTGATATTAACGAATACTCTTGTCTATCATCCGTCTCTGTCTCGAGTAACGTAATTACCAATCGATGGGACTTATTACGTTAAAATTACAGCGCGGGCAATCGCGGGTAAGCTCATTCAATAACACGCTGTTACGATAAGAGTCTGACTTATGAGCCCTGATAAATCGATCGGCGTCTATTTTCCATCATCGTCCGTTAATTGATCTCTGTCGAGGGGCAACGTTTTCCGTCATGCGTTCTCGAGCGAACAACAACGGCGCCACGATTCCGACGCAACGGAGTCCGGCGTTTCGATTCGACCTCCCGCTCGCGCACGAATTACGTTAGAACTCGACAGGTGGTATCGATGAGTCTTAAAGTGCGGAGTATCTTGTTTCTTCAAGCCGTATACCATTGCTTGAAGACCGAGGCGAAAGCTGCATTCGTAAGCAGCAACAAGCATTCGCCATGTAAAAGTACTAATGTTTATGGGAATGATGTAGATTTTGTTGGATTAATGGTCTATCGAAGTATCTCATATATTACTCCTTTTTCTTCGAGTTAATCTGACCTAACCGATCACGTAATTAGAAATAGTTTACGATAATTATACACAAGAAGATGTGCATGCGTGCATAATTATGAACTTTCTCGCGGTTCTCTCTAATTTGTCTCGCTGATTGTCACTCATCGGTATCCTTCTGTCAATCTGCCTGTACAGTTTCTCCCCCTTTCGTATCACACCGCTGTATGAAATGCATGGACGTTAAGACTCAACAGGTGGTATCAGCGAGTCTGCGAGGTGCGGAGTATCTCGTTTCAAGCCGCACACTGTTACTCAAGCACTATGTGCCTGCTGTGTGCCGTATAATAGTAATTAACGCCGTGAGACTGTTAAAATATCGCCGACATTCCGCAGTACCGTCGTTGACGCATACAATAAACACCGAGTATACAACGATACAACTGCGGGAAGACCGGGTTTAATTCGCCAAAGGTTCGGGGAGAAGGTCTAAACAAACAATTGCACGACAACATTTATTTTACCTTACGATGCGGCGAGAAATGTTCATTAGTATTTTGTTCAGATTGGTGCATTAACGATTGTGCGTGTTATATAAATTCGCTACGCTCGCTCGTTTCGTGTCTGTACTATAGAATATTATTTTGCGATGAAGTTTAGCTCGTTAGTCATTTTAGATATTTCGTGTATTATCTCTGGAATATAATGCTTATTATAGAGAATATTCAGAAAATAATTCATCATTTAAAATAGTACGTAATCATTTCGAAATAAAAATTATCTTATACTCGTCAAAAGTGTCAAAATTACAAGAATATATATTTTAAACTATCGTATAAGAATTGGCGACCTTGTGCGATTATATACATCTCATCGTTTTACGCGATTCCCAAGAATTTTCGAGACACGTCACGACAAAGCATTTGCTCGTTTATACGCCACGAGAGTCTACACTTATCGCACCGCGGGATAGCTTTCAGTTCGCGAATATTCGCCAGCCATGTCTCGAGTGTCTCTATAGTGCTTGCACAAATGATTTCGTTGAATTTGTATGAGAAAGAGAACGAGGGAAAAAAAGAAAGAGGGTGTCCAAAGAATTCTCAACAACTAGCGCGCAGTTCTCGAGAAAGTGCAATCAGAATTCAACGAAGAGAAGGAAGCCTGCAAGGAAATAAAGATAGAGAATCAGGCGGCGTTGAGCACCACTGGATATAATTATGACATCTAATTAGGTTTTTAGCGGTTGGCGGTTCGGGCTGAGCGGCAACCAGGACTCGAGAGCCTGGAGTCGAGGTCTTTTTTTCCGTGAGGCCACTCTGGCTCTGGACTCTGGGTTCGCTCGTTCCGCGGTGCTCGCCGTTCCTTGCTGATAGAGATTCCAAGCGACTTCCTTTGTTTTGTCCTATTCTCTCCCTTTTTGCACCGCGACTGATTCAATCGACTCCCGTATATCGGCGTGGTTGCCGCCACGATGACGATATCACCGACTAGTCTTCGCGAGAAGTTGACCTTGGACTCAACTTCGTCTCGGTGGAACGTCTTACCTGACAAAATGTTCGTTCAGTTTTCATCAAGTCTGCACTCTCCTATTTTAATTGAATCCGGAAATCTCCTATTTTAATTGTCAAGATAAAGAAGAAAAAGAAACAACGATGACGCAAACATTATCAAAAGAGAATGACATGTTATGATTCAATAACGATGACACATCTTGAGAGGTTTATTACTTAAAATTAAGTAGATTAATATATCACT
>NW_017259520.1:2001056-2010330 GCF_001594045.1 Atta colombica | reverse complement strand
TATTTATATATATATATATTTTTATATATTTTTTTCTCTCACGCGTCTTTAGATATTTCGTACATATGGATACGCGGATGCAATGTGAGATACGAAGAAACGAGAAGCGGAAGATAAGGTGACGGAGGAAGAGAAGGAGGAGGAGAGGGAATTGGAGGCGAGATGACTCCCGGAGGATTAGCATTGGAACGTGAAAAAGTCTCTTGTTAGATGGCGGTGGTACCCGTTCGTTCCGAGACGTCATTAGGGCACGCCACGTGAAGCCGAGAGAGGCTTCGAGATCGGGATGCGATAACAGAGGAGCGAAAGAGAGGAAACGAAGACGATCCTCAAAGAAGATGGAGAGGGAATGAGGAGAGAGAGGAGGCCCGGGCCCGATGGGTCCAGGTGAACACGAAGAGAAGAGAGAGGGTCAAGAAGAGATGTGGAAGTTGGAGCGATGGAAGCAGAGACGGGGAAGGAGGAAGATGCATGTCGGACCGGGAGAAGGAGGAATGGAAGAGGATACGAGACGAAGAGTGATTGAGCTGTAGTCGATCTTGCTGCCCTGTCGAAGTCTCGAATGTCTTGATGCCAAGCAGTCGAAGATCGAGTTCGCTCTCGATACGAGAGAGGGGTCTTCTTTTCTCTTCCTCTAGCATCCTTCCGCCACTGCGCCCTCCCCCGTTCTTCTCATCCCTTTCTTTGCCGTCTACTCAGTTGCGTTTCGCTCGTCTCTAAGTCGCGCTACTACAATAGAGCGTCAAGCTTGCGAGCGTGCGTGCATTACGTGAGTGCGATTTCGCTCGAAACAGAAGACATAATCGCAGATAATAAGATAATTGAGGCAAACTTAAGATAATCTCTCATGATTTTCGCGGAAGATCAGCTTCAAATGAATGTAAGTAGAATTTCAGATTTCCCTTCGACTTGTGAGCACATCGCCAAATGCGTTTAATCGGCCCTGCTCTGTAGATTCGAATCTTGCCCCTCCCCGATAATGTCTTTCTCTGTTGGCGCGTATCGTGGTACACTGACGCACGTGAAATTCCTGCATCTACAAACACATACGCACGAGACACGCGCACCACCACGTGGCGCACGAATACCCTTACGCGATTTCGTACACGCTCCCGAAGCGAGCGCTCCTTCCCCCTTTTGCTTAAGAACGCTGCTGGATGAACGTGAGAGAGACTTGGCACGCCCCTCCGTATCTCCGATAATTACAGAGTAGTGCATCCAAATTTATAATGTCCTTGCTAACTATCGGCCACTCCTACAGAGTTTAAGAGAGGGGATGAGAGAGGGATGGATCAAAAAGGAAGATGTCCTCGGAGACCCTCCTGAGCGATGGCGATCGTTCAAACTCTCTTCGCTTCGCGCTTCTTATAAATTGTTTCGATGAAAGGTCAGCGACTACTGTTCGGAAGAACGGCAAAGGTGAAATATTTTCTAATCATTTAATACGTTTTATTGCCAAAAAAGAGACCTGATTACAAAACTATCTACAAAGTTCACGGCGAACATCCGTAAATTACAGAAGAACGCAAAAGAGGTTGCGATCAGCTAAGAGAAGATGGGCCTCACACAATCGTCTATCGCAACAAGGATATCGCGCGAAATTAAATGCGGACACCCGGTACGTAATATATCGCTGTGCAGTGGGCAGCGGACGGCGGGCACCTGCTAAGAAAGAAAACTCACGAAGGGATACGATAAAGGGGAATGATTGTGATCTGAGACTCCGAACGCGATAGAGCCATAGATCATCGCGGACCCAGGCCCCGACTTTGCTCGCTCCTCTCCCTCGGGGGGTACCATTCGAGGAGCATCACGATGTATGCGCAGGGCCGCATCCGACGGCGCGCAATCTTCTTTCTCACTGTCTCTGACGATTTGTGCAAGTCTCTCGCAAGACGTAATGTTCGAGATTAAGCAATGACGCAAAATATACTATTTGGAGCGAAGATGCGATTTAAATCCAATGTAATGATATCTGATGACGCGAATCTATCTTCGATTTATCAAGCGATCACGGCGACAGCATTCGTGGTAATTATGACGCCGTCTTGTCTTACGCGGCAGCTTTCGAGTGGTATCTGACGATCCGACTAGTCGTCCCATTAATTTATTTACTCATATCGGTTTACTCGTTATCATCTATACTTAATTTTTATAATGTGCTGGTCGTAGCTCTTTCTTGATTTCCAGCTCGTACCGATAATAATATAAAATTAATGACAACCTGGTGAATCTGACAGAGAAATATCACAAATCGCACAGATCTTACACAGTAGGTCTCAAGGAAATGGTCGCTCATTCTGTCGTGATAACGGTGATTACGTTCGCTGAATGTCCGGACTCTATCCGCTTACGCGACTTCGCAAGATCCGAGCCGGTAAATCGCAATACTATTTCCTTACTCGCCCAAGTCGCGGCAACGATAAAGCGTATATCGCGAGTAATTCGCCTCGACGCGACGCGACGCGACGCGATTCGATGGACAAAGGCTCCTCGCCTCTTGCTGCACCGTATAAACGTCCTCCCATCTTGGTCGCGCGGTCTCTTTCACCGCTCTCGTTTTCTCTCTCATCCTCTCTCTTTCTCTCTCATTCTTCTTCTCTTTTTCTCTTTCTCTGTATCTTGCCCACAGTGGTGTAACCGACGTTGCCACGTCTCCGTCGACGATGAGTGGTCGATGGAGAAAGGGCAATGCGATGAAGAAGGTCGTAGGAAGCTGATCGAAGGGAAGAGCTGTTAAGTCGGTAGCATCCGAGAAATGATCAGTGGTAAGCAAGACCCGATTGCTCGCTATTCCGCGCGATAATACCAGAACCGGAAGCTGTCGGCCAATTCGCAAGTCTCGACGTAAACGCCGTCATGGAAGTAGTATGATCAGTATGATCAATTGTGATAATTTGTCCATTCACAGATGACAATTTCTATGCAATCTATCATGTTTATTAACGAGAATGAAAAGCTGATTTCAGGTGCTACAAATTACTCATACTAAAATTCTATAACTTTTTCTTGCCTTCCAGACAATATTTTATGATTTTTTTTTCTCCTGACATGCTGTCAATAATTTTTAAAATTTTTTATATTTTTATCCTTATTTAAAAATCGAATATTTTGTTGATAGAGCAATTTGATATCAGATTTCTGTTGCTGACACTGCTTGCACTAATTGTTAAGTTGGTACATAGTATTTCAAAATTGTGTAGATGTGATGCGCATAGTAATCTTTTTTGAAGCCAAGAATTTTAATTTCCTAGAAAATTTTGCAAAATTCTCTGACTTTTCTCTAATTTCCCTGACTTTCAATTTCCTTAACATTTCCAGTTTTGTGATAATCTTGCAATTATTTTATAATATATTTTAATGCTTTATTGTCTTTTTAATAAAAAAAACGTATTTTTATAAATTACAAACACGATGAATATTTTGAATATATTTCTGCAGGATATAGTTCTTTATGATATCAAATATGAGCAATTCTTAAATGTATAAAAGACTTAATTGCGAATTACTACGAATCCATTAGTACACTAGCTCATTATGATATCGTTGATAAAGAAATGCATTTGAAAAAAGTATTCGCAATATTCGGGGCCGTTGCTGTAACTTTTCGTGCAAATTGCACAAGACGCATATAATATAACGCAGCAATGGAGCCGCGTCAAGATTTTATGACAATAAAAGGAGGAAGCAGAGGGATCGTCGCATTCCTGCTAATTGACTTTCTCGGCGCGCGAGAATCGACAAAGTATTTCGAGTCGCGGATTCCAGGGCGATGGAGGAAGCGTCGTTTCGGGGTCTCGTGATTAAGAAACCGCCGGTGTTACGAGCGCGAGTATAATCCTCATAAAGGAGCAGCACAGGGAAGCGACGCGCCACGAAGAGACTTCGGGTCTCGACGCAAAAACAGGGCCCGGCGTACTGCTGTAAAATCGTTTCGCGTGCAGGGATGCATCTACTGATTCCCAACGATCGTCTTAGAAAGTCCGCCACCGAGAGGACGTCTCAAGATCACAGAAGTGACCGAAATTGGTTCAGACATAAACGATACAGATATAAATCTCTCGCACTTCAGCCGTCCATTGATAGAAGGGATGGTGACAATCGTTGCGCGAAGATCTTCGTAGAATCTTTGCGGCTGCGTGTCAATGCAAGGAAACGAAGCGGGTGGCTGGAACACGCCATCGCCGAGGGGGCCACCCGAAAGAAAGCCAGGCGAGCGAGAGTGGAGCGACGAACTAACTCCAGTCACGCGCGGTGGCTGTAATCACGTCAGCACGGTACCCTGCTTCCTTGATTGGACCGTAGGTCCGGTCCCGTCGCATTGGTCCCCCGCTCTCGTCTCTGTCCTCTCTCACGCGTTTGCAAACGCGCGTATACAGTACACACGCGCAAACCTCGCTCGGTCGGTCTTTCTGTATATACTTCTCTTTCCGCGTTCGCAGTGCCATGCCCACCCTCGCTCTTTGTCCCCCTTTCTCTCTTTCTCTCTTTCTTTCTCGCGTTGTCCTGCTGGAAGCCGCCGCGCACAAATGAGGTTGTCGCGTCAGCGCGCGCGGTCGGGACACAGGACGAGTTTCCTTTTTCTTCGCTGAGGTTCTCTCATCCTATGTTCGCCTGATATTTCTTCCTTTTGTTGTCCTCTACGGCATTGCGACAGCTTCACTTCGCTGCTGATCGCATTTCTGGCCCGCACTGGATCGCACTACCTTGTCATTCCTGCTCCTTGTTCTTTGTACAATTAAATTCGGTCTTCGGAATTAGTCTTTTCAGAATATGTGCAAGATGAGGAAACAGATATTCATTGACTCATATATATCTAAACAAGATTATATAACGTGAGAAAACTAATTAATATATCTGATTATGTTCTTCTTCATTTCTAATTTTAAAGACAATCAAATTCCAAAAAATCTAAAACGTTCAAACTAATTACTGCAATGTAAAACTTTTTGCAGCATTGCTTCATTATGCTCGACATTCCTATATATAATTATTTTTATAATTTAAAATTATTTTCAGACCTGTATCTATCTAAATTTTTAAATACTTACTCTAGAAAGATCATTCTTTTTCTTTACGAAATAGAACATATTCTTTGTTTATTTATCCATTTATGAATATGCTTCAACAAGATTTGACAATTCTTATAGAATACATAATTCTATAAGAAATATAAATGCAATCATGAAATCATTCGTCAGTCGGATAATTTTCGAAGAGAGAGAGAAACATCGAAAAGTTGTAAATACAAGATACGAATCACCCCAGAGGTGCGATATTCACGCATGTCGTGGATACCGAATATGGTGGTGTGCTACGAATACGGCTTTATGACCGGGCCACCATAAAACGCGGATGTAGTACAACTCGAGTAGTCTCTGTAGGTGTAACGTTCGCGCGCAGGGGCGATGAAAAGGAAGAAGCGACGGAGTGGAGAAAAGAGAGAAAAACGGGAGAGAGATACACATCCGGGAACGGCCAACGAACAACTTTATTATTTTCAAGATGTTACGACATCAGTGGAAGATCCTGAGATCTCTGTCCTGAAACCTCCGTTCAGAAAAAATAACGGATAATATGCGAGAGAGAATATAGTGCAATTGGGAGCAACCAATGAAATTTTTGCCTTCATTCGAATGTAACTCGTATTTTTGAAATGCGATAACTCTTGTACAAAAGATCACGTTTAAAAAATTTGCCTCCGGAGATTTGTCATCTTCGAATACCTCAATCTAACCTCTCCCACCCTAACGAATAATTATTTTGAACCTGACTAAATTCCCAAATATATCAATGATATATTATTAATTTGCCAATTTCAAATATCATGTTAATCATGTCATTAATTATATTCCTATAATATTATAATAATAATATAATAATAATATGTAGAGTTTTTACAATATTATTACAAAGTTCTCTTATAATAATATTATTATAGGAACTTTAGAAGGATGCTCATGCCTCAAGTGTATATATATATACTATTAACAAAAATCGCTATTCGTTATTTTAACGATTTAAAAAAATCGCATCTCAGACATGCTTGTTTAAATTACCTAATTTCTTCATTTTTTTTTTTTAAAAGTTTGTGACATCCTGATACTTTGACGCTCTAGGACTCCTGAAAGCTCATAGATAAACGCACTATTACAATTAAATGGGATGTCTTTATTAATTCACATGTAAAAATTTTAACCTCAATTACTAAAATTGTTAGATCTTTTCTGTACGTAGCCAGGTACGGCACCATGTATTTAGCTACATTGTGTATAAATTATCTAAAAACAGACAACAATCTTGTAACGGGTCCTACAATGTTCGAAAATCACTCTGGGTCTTTCAGGCTCAATTGAACGTTCATTACAATATATGATCGAAGGTTGCCGCGTGTACGATGAAGACCTTCAGCGATTTGCCACACGCACATTGACGTCGCAGCCGACTTCTTTGCGGCAATTCCAGTCATCGTCGCCAGACTTTGTCATTACTGCACATATTAAATTCGTACTGCGAGCACTGAATCCTCATTTTACCCGAATCGCAGGCTAACAGGATGAAGCGGTTACAGTTGCGTGCTACAATGACTGAGGGTTGAAAAGGACTCGTACTCGCGTATCTCTCACGGGCATAAAGTGAATCCTTTTGTTGAATGATAAAGAGGGAAGAAAGGGCGATGAGGACGGAACTCAGTGCAACGGGTATGGAAAAGGCGGGGGAGAAGCTGCTGTGGGGAAAGCAGTCAGTACGCACGACCCAACTATAAGTATTATGCATAAACGCGAGATTGGGCCTCATTACTAGCACGCAGCTGCTTCCAGGCTAATAAGCCGTCACAGCTTCTGTGCGTCTCGATGCAAATTTTAGTTCTCCAAGGTGCTCCGCTCCGGGGAGAAAGAGAAGATCAGACGACATACTAATGAGCGAGAGAGAACGAAGAAAAGAGGAACGGGAAGAGCCAGGAAATACATATGTCGCTAAAAATCTTTATGAACAAGCGCCACGATGAAATTCTCTCATTCTCTGCTTCTCTTGATGCATATCGCGATAAATGAATCGTACACATAATTCCGACGCATGGCAACAAGATCGCTTGACTTACACACCTTTACAGAAATTCTGCTTTATTCGCAATTTACAAACGAGCATGATAATTCGGTATTTCACACTCTCTGACGATCTACTTCCCAGTAATACACATGTCCTTCCACCCACGAAAAAATTCCTGGTACGGTTAAAAGACGATCGGCTGAGGAGAGGCGTAGGAGGGTGTGCGTTATCCTGAAAGTTTAGTAGCTGGCGCGAGGCAGCGCGAGAAACCGGTAGTAAAGTTATTCAGCAAAGAAAAGAGAGAACCATATGAACATGATAGAAAGAGACAATCAACAGAGGAGAGAGAGAGAGAGAGAGAGAGAGAGAGAGAGAGAGAAAGAGAGAGAGAAAGAGGGAGAGAAACAGAGAGAGGCTGGGTTAGTATCCGAGTACCCGAACGATCCTCACAGATAAAAGCAGAAGGTGTAACTTACTAGGCCTCTGGTATACATCGTGCCTTTATATATCCACTAGCCTCCCGTTACCATGCCCCTTCCGTGTGTATATTCTTCTCGTCTCTCTTTTATTTCTCTTCCCCTCTTTTCCTCCTTTCTCTTTTCTATAGTAGAACCACGTCCGTTTCTGCTTTTCACCCATTCCTGGCATCTCTCTAAATCTATGTTATAGCTGTTACGTAGGTTTATAAACCTTCCGAATATGTAACAAGTATATACAAAAAAGATGTGTGCGTGCGGGCCAAATGATCACTACATGTGTATACAAAGAAGTTTCCAAATACGTTGCCAACATGTCGGATGATCTCACGAACGGAAAATAAAGATAATGAACTTCCATTGTATCAGCCTTTAGATCGCAGTTACAACAGCAACATTTCGAATTATCGGATGTTTGATTTACAGATTCGTTCAAAGCAATCGGCTGAACTTCTTATTTTATATTTCTAGAAGATTTTTAATATTATATAGCAATAGGATTATTGAATTAATTGAAAGTAATATCAAAGTGCATCTTTTGTTTCGTCTTTAAGTGAACAGATGGTCACCTCAGGTATATATATTCTATATAGTCTTCTTTCAAATTTTGTTCTAGAAAAAGAAAATGCATCATCCAGATGTCCACAGATCTTAAAGTATATTGTTACATTATTTTTACATTTCTTTATATCATAAGAATATAATTAATATAAATTTAACTATAACATAATATACATAATATCTATAGTAAAAAATAATTTTTTGTTAGTATATCCTACTTGCATATCTTTAAATCACTTATCTACTTAAAAATTAATAATTTTATAATTCTTTTAGAAGATAATAAACAAAGAAGAACAATGTATTAAAAAAACAGAAATTAAACGAGTGGGAAGACGCTAAAATGGAAGAGCTAAAATGCTTTTATTTACAAAATATATACCTTAAATATCTTTTGCTCTTTGGATACATCCTTATGAAGATATATAAGAACAAGGAATCTTACATAATATCAATGATGATGGGTAATCGATTTCTCAATTTAAATATTAATGAGTTTTTGTAAAAACATTAAAGCTTTGTAAGATATGTTCTACATAATATAGTTATATACATTTCGAAACAAGCAAAACCGGTAAGTGATGGCATGTAAGTGACGCAGGAGCAATCGCAGTACCTACACGCTAATAAATTGTATACAGGTGTTTGGAAGAAGAACCGTGAAGCGTACCGAACCGTTCGCTGCTCGATAGCGAATTGTAAAGAGAACCGTAAAATCGCGTCTTGAGAGATGAATGTCGGCGATTGAGATGTATATTTTCTGCGACAAATAAAAGAATGTCCTTCTTCCGAGTATTAAAAAGAAACAGATATCGCGCAATAGCATAATGCAGTGATTAATTAGTGTTTGTAAAAAAATAAAAATGGCAGAATTGCCCTTATTTAGAAGCAGCTTTTATTACGAATTCAAGGTCTTCGAGGTGATCGTCCTCGCCTGTAACAATTAGTCGGTAGACGGGGCGCGCGCGCGCAGCTCGTTGCGCTCAGGTTGTTTCGTTGTTCATGGGATCACGTGCTGGATCTCCCGAAAATTGACCATCTGCCGGAATAACGACTTAATTTGCTCGAGACTCCTTAGCCCGCAGCCAAGGTGGCGATCTCATCCGCTTCTTGGAAGCGTTCGCCTTCCGTTGGCATACCGTCGAAACGAGTCATCAGTATATCGTACCGCTTATCGTCCAAAACTC
>NW_017259520.1:1959720-2000956 GCF_001594045.1 Atta colombica | reverse complement strand
ATAATATAAGTAATTTCATAAATTAATGTATTAATAATATAAATTAATATATTTTTATTATATGTTCATTTTTTAACCAAGGATGACATTTCTGACGCATCAAGTGTCAGGTGTTTATGGAAATAGCCATCAGATATATATGCAAACAAGTATATGCATGTTTATCAAACGAAAAAACATTTTGGCTAGAATATTTAAAAATTTAACTAGATATAGATCTAAAAATATAATAATTTTATTAAAATCAAAATAATTATCTAGCATGATGAAACTCCAGCATGATGAACAATGCTATAAAAAGTTTTAATATTCTAGCAATTAGCTTGAGCGTCCTATATAATTATTTTGATAATTCAATGAAATTATTTTCAGATCTGTATTTAGCCAAATTTTTTAGATAAAACTGCAAAACTGTTCTTTCCATATAGTTCGATAATAACTATTCTGGAAGAAAGCAATTTTTTAACTATGATTATCGAGAATTCATACTAGGATATTAAAAAAAAGTAAAAACATTTATTTAAGTGAATAAATGATTAATATTATGTAACCCTCATCGCTGATGTTATTCCACACAATTTTGAAATAATTTTATTTTAAAGACATCTCTTGTCAAGTTTTTTTTTCTTCACGTTCTTCATATCTGTTCTGCAACTAAAATATATTTTTTCTTTTTGTTTTAGGTGAGTATTCCCGTTTCACAAAACAGTTACTTATAATAGCGTTTGATGGTGAGTAGCGTGATCGATTTTTGAAAGATAGTCATCTTCTGAAAAAATTGTAAGACATCGAAGAGCTAAAAAGGCGGACAATACACCTATCAACTTTATATTCTACACGCCATATGCGAAATGAAAATTTCATCAGCGATTCGGCTTTATATATTTGCGCACACCGGTTGGATTTAGACACGGGTGCATCTAGCACCACCTTCTCGCGTCGCCGTCGCTTTGATTCTCGTTTCTCCATGCACGTAATCACCATCGTGCGATCCCCCGTGTATCCCGACGATAATCCTTTATCGCTAAAGAGCCGGAGAATCGTAGGCAGATACGAATGCGATTTTCAAAACCTGTTATGGTCGTTCTGGAGCCTCCAAGGTGGTCTACAATTGCAGTAATAACTCAATTATCCTCTCTGGGCTTCGTATCCGCCTATCTGCCTCTTTTACTCTCAAATCTTTCACTCTTCTCTCTCTCTCTCTCTCTCTCTCTCTCTCTCTCTCTCTCTCTCTCCCCTTCCTCCTCTCTCTCTTTCTTCACCCTCATCGTCATCGTTGTCTCTTTCTCGCTCTTTTTCTCTTCCTTCTCGTTTTCCGCTCTCTCTTTTCCTCTTCTTTTGCGGTTTCTTATTCCTTTTGCCTCGATCTGATCCCCTCCTGAACTTCTCTGACGGCCACCCTCCTCTTATGGAGCATAATAAACCCTTCGATCCCATCACGATCTTTCCATCCACATATTATTAGGGCTTGCACACACGCCGGGAGTTCGGCCTCAGCTATCCCCACCGTCGTATGCGGATTAGAATTGTTGCTTCACGATTAGCTTGTAGATCGCGGCAAGTCAAAGATCTTTATTTAGTCCTGTATTAACCGATACTAATTTACTTTATAAATTTTCTATGTTGAGGGAATTTTTTAAAAATTTAATATTAAATTAATTAGAAAAAGTCTTGTCAGAGAGACATTCATTCTAAATTCTTCAAATGAATCACACTTTCTCATTTTTTTAATTACGTGAAATATACATAATAATATACATAATATCAAATTCCTCTTTAAAAGTTTTATCTCTATCTTTACATTACTCGTCGCTATGGCCTTGTTATGTCGACTAATCGCAAATTCTCAAAGCTCGAACGAATCTTCAGGCGACACAGGTGCATAAATCAGGACGATCACCAAGAATAAGAGAGACAGGATGGAAAGAAGAGCAGAGAGAAAGAAGCTTTTGGTGCGAGTTAAATCATTATCTATGGTGGCAGATTCGTGAATGTGATCCGTTTCGCCCCGATAAAACATATTTTCTCGCCTACTAGCAGGAGAAGAAATTGTGTAGATAGATGAAAAAAAAAGAGAGAAAGAAAGAAAGAAAGGGTGACGAATGAAGAAAAAGGAAAACAGAATGCAATAGAATGAGTAGAAGAAGGAGAGACAGTACGGTACCGCGTGCCGGAGGCACCATGGGTTCGGTCCAGACTAGAGGGGTTAAGCCAAAGCCCCATCGATCATGGGATCCAGCCAGTCCACGATCCCATGACTCTGACCATAAAGCTCGGTAAGACCCGCGCCAAGGAGGAGTGCGAGCGAGAGCAAGAAAGATGGGCAGAGAGAAAGGTAAAGAGAGAAAGAAAGAGAGGTAAAGAACGAACGAGTTGGACCTTGTAACCGTGAACTCTGCACGCCGCGGCTTTATGGCGTGCACGACGACGTAGAATTACCCCCATCGTAAGCAGGTATATACTTAAATCTCGCGCGCATGCATGTAAGTAAGTCGCGCACAAAATTACGCTGACGATCGGGGATCATTGGAAAATCTCGTCTCTCTAGGACGGTGGTGTGACGCGACTTATCCACGTGAGTGCTGACGCATCGTTTGCCGTTTCGCAATAACCAGCACAAGCATTTACCTGCGCACGGAATACTCGTTCTAGATCCCTCGATGTAGTTTAAACGTGTGATAAATAAGTTTCTTGCTCGTTGACGAGACGATAAAATTATAAACAAGCGCCATATATCTGTCAAATTCTTTTTTCTCCATTTAGAAACAAGAAGACTATTCGTAATACATACCTGCTAAAGGTACATCCATGTTTTTGATTGCCACATTGCCTATTAGTCATTGATAAATGTAGGAACGTTTAAATTATTTAGCGTCCAATGTTGGAAGTGGATTGCGAGCGACGACACGTCGACGCGTTAAACGACGCGAGTCACGCAACGTGAAGTCGTACATCGTTTCGAGGTTACTAATGTAGTAGAAAGTATGAGACCGATTTAAAATACAGAAGGATCAAAGCATATTCTGTGGCGAACAAATAGCAGCATTCCTTTCCAGATCATTTTCTTATCGTAATTTTTGCATCCCAAAATTCGTCGAAATAAAAAGTGCAGCAACCTTTCGGTTCTCTGCCAATTCTCCTCCTCGACGTTCGCCTTCTGTCATCATTGAAGATAGCTTACTCTCTTTCTTTCTTCCTTCCCTCCCCCTCTTCTTCCTCTCCTCAATTCGTATCTTTGCCTTCTGCTGCCTTCTTCCCTTCCTCTTCCTTTCTTGCCAAACCAATCTTGCATCCCTGGAGTAAGACATTGAGGCACCTGCTAGAGTCCAGCTCAATCAGGGAGTATAGCGTGTCGGCACCCAGGCAGAAGGCAGTAGTGGGAGAGCTTGTACGGCATAGCTGTAGAACTGTATCTGGACGGAGCAGGGGCCCTCGACCGACTGGGTGGTCCTACCGCTTCAGTTGTGTTCCGACGCGCTTCAAGCTAACACTACGAACACTATTTCTGATCCGCCGGTGTCTGTTATCCGGCGGCCGGCCTATCGAAAAATAACCTCGCAAATTAAACCGGTATTCTCGCGGCGTCAGTAGCATCAATCGACGGAGCGATCGACCAACTGATCAATCGATCCATAACGATCATCAAAGATCTGTGATAATTTCGCTTTGTTTTGTGCCTTAACTCGATATTGTGCAAAAATACGTTCGTTGACAGAGGACGGACTAGTAAGAGATTAGATAAGTGCAGGCTGTGGCTGAACAACTCACAACCTGTCATTGCAGAAACATATAGATATTCAGATTTTATTTGTTGTAATTGTGTTCAGAGACTTGCGTTCAAAATAGAAGTAGATATGCATACATGCTTTTGTGCTGATAACGATAGTCGAAGGACTTTAAATAACTAAGATAATAATAATTTAAACAATGTGATTATTAGTGATAAGCTTGGGTGTCTTCGATTTTCCTATATATCGAATAGATAGTGAGAAAGGCGCATAGCAAAGATATATTTATGAATAATGCAGATGAAATGTTAGTCAAAATTTGTGGAATCTGGAAAAGATAAATGATGGGAATAGTTCTTTCCTGTTCGAGCGGAACGAACCGATAGCAAGGTGCGAAGAGTGGAGGATGTATAAGAAACGATAACGACAAGGTGGCGCGGGGTGTAATCAAATGCAGGTTTATTTAGAACGGCTTTGATAAAGTGGTTAGTGCGAAAGCGTGGATCGGGCCAATCATACCTGATTGCCTGGACGTGAGTTGTGCGAACCGAGAAAGAGAGAGAGGAAAAGGGAAGGATCGAGAGAAACAAAAAGAGAAGGAAAGAAAGAAGGGGGAGGAAGAAAGAGAGAGAAGGGCTAGTCCGTCCACCACCGGCTCGTTGCGCACGTCGAGAATGAAGACATCTCGTGCCGGTAGATGTTACGTGCCACGTGATTCATAGTAGCGTTTCCTGTCCTCTTCATTTTAGGCAATCGCACCTGTTTTCATTAAAATCTCTGGCAAATAATCGAAATATGATTTCGTTAATAGAGTGTCTGCGATTTCAGGCAAAGGTGAGTACAAATTGAACAATCTGTCGTTTTTTTATTTTAATTTTCTATGCACTTGAGGAAGCGTAGGTAGCGACAAGAAATTTGATTAATCATAAAACAAGATATTAAATCGTGATTATTAATAATAAACAATTTCGATAAATTTCAAGGGAAATGTATTTGAAAAAAAAAAATAGATTTATATGGTTGTTTCCTAGAAAAGTTTTCCCAGTCCCTACAATCTTCCTGGATGAAAAGGTTTTAATGTTTTGGTCCCTTCTAGCCCAGGTATCGACCGTAGCAACTATTCAGCATTTTTTCTTTTCTCAAGAGTTTCACTGACGTGTCCGAGCATGCCAGGTCCTAACGTCTAATTCCTAATTCCTATTCCTGAACGGTTACTTCACGAAGCTTTATGGTTAAAAGCCATATTTCGTCGCTTTTTTGAACTCGCAGTCCTCGTTTTCGAGCAAGAAATATCTTTATTATTGTCATGGAGATGACTGCGTTGTGAAGAGGAGAGTACCAAAGGGAATATGGCGTCGATGTCGGATCCAGTTCTTCATTATTAACGACACGTCCACGTCGCGCCGTATTTATGAACGAATACTGTTTGGAATATTTTACTGACATCGATAATAATTTATAGTGTTTCAAAATAATATATAGTATATAGACTCTTAGATATCCAATCAACAAATAAAGAAGAATCTACGAATTCCAAGTTTAAAAAATTAGTCTCAACAATACATAAGCACAAACATTTTTGTTTTTTTTAATTTTTTAAATATCATTGAAAGTTTACGAAACAAAAAAGTATGGAATGGTTATAAACTTAACTGTAAAGACATGTACAAATACATATTATGAGCTATAAAATATTTTTAAAAATAAGATAAAACCTAAAGAAACAAATATAATAAAAAAATTAGAAATGATGTTGATTTTGCCAGTTTTATTATGTTTATTTTCTTTCCAATGAAACGTGCTTTACGTGTTATAAGATTTTTCTGCTTTTTTAAATATTTTAACTGAATTTTTTTCTAATTATTTTGAATTTATCCTTTAGGAAGATTTTGTGATGATAAATGATATCCTACATCCTTTATATTTCACTTCCAACACAACTGAAAGACATCTGCTGGACAGGATCATTGTTGTCATTTCTATTTTACTTTTTCATTTAAATTTTATATTATCTAGTCATTATTTTTCTGTTGACCTTAAAATATCATACCATTTTCAACGACTCATATAATAAAACGTCTACCCAAGCTACGAATCATGCAAGATGACCGTGAGTTTCACGGATCCACGGCGCATCGCGAACGTTTCGTCCCGTAATGCAGGAACCACTGGTGGCAAGAGGCTATCGTACAGACGGACGGACACAACGCGGAGAACCAGTTCTCTCATTTCATTGCGTTCGTTGTCCGATAATGACGCATAGCATGGCGAGCTGCGTGCGGCATAACGCGCGTGTGAAAGCACCGCGACGCAACGCAACGCGCAAGAGCAAACACTACACGAAAGTGTTCCTCCGCACATCCTCCCACGTGAACCCTGAATATAAGATCGAGAGAGAATTATCCCGGCCTAAGAGATACCGCGGTCACTAATTTACGACAATCACGGGATTTTCACAGACGAGAGGGCAAGAAGATCGCGCGCCTAACGAGTGCCGCACAGCGTGTTCGAGAGCCAAGAGGCTCGTTACGCGATTACCGACATTTTTCGTAAAATCGAATTTATATTTGTGGCCTGACCAAAGAGTCGTTTATATATTTCATTTTCTTATTTCATTTACGTATAATAATCATATAACAGCTTAAAATATATATGAATTCTATATATAAAATAGAGAAATAGAGATGAATAAATATGAATACTAACGCAGAACAACTGTTAAAGTAAAAGAATATTTCATCATTATGTTCGGAATTTCATTGAGTTACATGTAGATAATAAATTGCCTTCCTGTTCAGTCTACAATTGCTTCGCCAATAAAACGATAGAATTCTCATTTATAATATGAATGATATCAAGTACTTTGATCATTTTGATTTAATCGAATACATAAAAAAATTCACAGATCGTCATCATTGAATTAAAATCAAGAGCACGAACGAGTTATTTGATACTAAGCTGATTAATCGACGGGATCTATCTTATGTATCATATATACATGCAGATGATATATTCGGTGTGCTCGCTAAGAAAATATAAAACTTTATTATAGCTATTTTTTTAATGCTGTTTAATCAAATCTTGAATCTTGAATCTGAAAACACAGATTAAATTTTCATTAACTCTGAAATAGTTATCTGATTTTTTTACATAAACAAAATCGCTTGAGATGTTTTTATACTTCAATTAAAATCATTATTAACAACGTATTTTGTATCTATATTATTGATTCTTTTCCGATTTATTAGTATTGAAGAACATTGTAGATATACATTTAGTCACAATTTTTTCAAAAAAAGTAAATAGAAATTAAACAAATATTAAATGACATAAGCATTAAAGTAGCTTATTATAACATTTATTGGTGGGTTGTTGAAGTTGTATATTTAAAGATTTATTAAAATAATTATAAAAAAATATATGTTAGACAATATCCATACAAAATGATATTTTACAACGATTTATATTTTTTCCCTCTGGGATATAAAAATACTCCAGGCGATTATTCTCGAGTTAATGAAAGAAATCATTTCAATTTTATTAAAAGAAATAAACTCCTTATATCAGACATTTCCTGGGACACCCGGTATAGGCACGCGCGCGCGTGTAAAGATGTAAGGATACTCTTAAGTAACTCGCGCGAGATATACGGCGATCGGCGGCTTGTGTTGCTCGAGTAATTAGCGAATGCTTCGTCTGGGTAGATGTTAATAGTTGCGTCTAATACGGCTATAAATCAGCGAGATAATGTTAACGGCTAAGAATTACGTTGCACGGCCGAAAATAAAGAAACGTATTGCGGCGAGGATAATCAGTAACCAAGATTCAACGTATCAACAAGATGCTCATCAATTTGCTTCATATGAACATACACAACGTCAACTTTGCATTATACATGATTTTATCGATTTGTTCATAATGCACGGGGTATTATAAATTATATTCTTAGCGACAAACTTATTTCAATCGTGAAAAGCGTAAAACTATAAACTATGTAATAAACGGCGAGAATAAATTTGACATCGATACGTTGCAAAGTAACGCGAAAGGAAATGAGACAGATCAGATAACTATGTAAAGCGATCGAAATTGCCAATAGCGACTATTGCATTAGATATGATATTGTGTGAAAACATAAGCGTTTCTCTATTGACTAGTAATCGTGAATTTGAAGATTTGACACATTTACGCACGTGATTCGTGCTGTGTCGGAGTATCCACAATGACTTCATTCGCGCCAATCGTAACGTAATTCACAGTTGCAATTGCGCGGCGAGCAAAGCAAACGCCTCCGACCGCAGTTGTTGGCGGCCGAGCTTTCTATACATGTAGGTATCGCAGCCGCGGGAACTTCGATTGGACCAGAGACAAGGGAAAAAGGAAGATACAGCTACGTGATCAGATCCGATTCTTCTTGAAGGCCGTAACTCGCAACCGATCGATTCAATATAATTGAGCTTGAATACCAGCTATCTTCTGAAACCGTGATACTACCATATAATGATTGATAATGCGAGAGAACACTCTATAGCAGATTGTCTGCGAAATGTTATCGTTATAGTTTTTGTATTGCGAAGAACTGGCTTACTTATGTCGAGGCCAGCATGCGAGACGAGCCTCATCTTGGAGTTTAATCCAATTCGAAAACCTGCTACCTTACGGAGTGAACGGTACTGCTACGTAACGATTAATAATGATGAGATGAGACACGCGAAATATGAGGGATAAAGTGGGATCGTCGGCAATTTCCCAATTACTCCGGTCGTAAATTTTTGGATTATGAAGAAAGCGCATTGTAGAACGAAGATTTCCAGAAATATTATTCAAACGAAGTCAATTCGTTTCTTGATTGCCCAATATTATTCTCAAGATTAATGCCAACATCGAATATTTTCAAAGTAAAAGTAGACAGTTACACCGTTTCTCGTGAAGTGATAAAATTATACTTATCGAAGAAATTTGTGAGAGTTAATGTTAGGTGTTTTCAGAAGAGATGTATTGTTTTCAGGGCGACAAAGAGCACCGAGCCGATCCTGAAGAAGCGCGACGGGTTGTTTGCTCTCGCTCGGATTTTACTGGCTCCGACAGGCCAGGCCGGACAATTACTGGTTGTTAAACTCTGCGCCGGCGAGGCGATCGCAAAAGTCAGCGGCCATGCCGGGACCACCGGCAGCTGTAACTGTGCTGCAGAATTGTAGTATCACTCGCGTTTTGTCGGCCACGCTTTTGTCTCTCGTTAACAAAATTATTAATAAAAAAAAGAAGATCGCAAAGACGTATGCAAAAATGCCAAGAGGAGGAAATACGTTGTAGAGAGACGGCGATCCTCTTCGAAGCCTGCTGAATGTTTCGCCGTCAAATATTAACGAGGGTGGTCAGTCTGAGAAGACGGGCGTGTAGATCCCGCTGGCTAAGATTCTTGCATTTCACGTTGTGGCGCACGTTCATGAGCCGCGGAAAGAAACGATGAAGAAATTACGCATGGGATGTGCGATGCGGATCTCTTAATTCTGACGAGACAGGCGCGTATACGCCACCCTCCGCCTCCTCGGCTCGAGTCGTCCTCTACGAAGGGACGAAGCATGCTCATGTCCGACGGACAACCCGCAATTATCTTTACTAAACTAGAGATCTCTACGTGATTACAAGGTTACTCCGGTTATAGTTTCGCGGATCCCTCATCCTCCCAATTGAAAACATCTCCTGTAACTTGTAACTCTCTTTGAATATCAAGCATGATCGATGAAGCAAGGGGGGACAAGATACGCCATCCCTTGAATCTACCGCGATTTATCTTTATTGCTATATTTCTCTAGACAGTTTATGATGTAGTGATGGATTCTAGACACACTTTAATCACTTCAAATGTATGACGAAAATTCTATACCATTTTGACTATCGTTTAAAATTAAAATATTACTCTTAAAATTTTTTCAAGTAGAATTTCATTCTAAAAATGTGTTTGGGGAAATGTTATGAGTGCTATTTGTGTCATTCTATCTTCATCGTTCATTAAATATAAAATAAGGATAGACTGACACAAATAGCATTAATAGCGTTTCTTCAAACGCAGCAAAGAGTGAAAATTAATTAAGTCTTGAAACAAAGTGATTTAATTTTCAATCTTTAAATGAGATTTCACTCTTTAAAGTAAAATTCACTCTAAAAGTTTTAGAGTAGTGAAAGTTAAATGTTAAATGTAAAAGTTAAATGTAAAAATTAAATGTTTAAAAATCTCGAAAATTAACTATTATTAAATTGGCACGATGTCATATAAGCCACATATCCTATTCATTTTTTTAATTCAAAATTTTAAAAAATTTCTAATTTCTAGTAATCTCTGGAGCAACACTCAAATCTTTATATCATTAAAATATTTGAAATTTTTTAAAGAAGAGTTTCATGCACAATTTGCAATAACTGATTTAACGTAATAGAAGCGATCAGTATCCAAACGTATGTTTTCAACATTCTATAGACTCAAATGCTTTACAAATGCAAATAGAGCCACAGAAATGGTGGAAAAAGTTCAACAAGGCGTTAAAAGATCAATATATTCCGGGTTTCTTTGTCTGTTTTTCTCTTTCTTTCGTCTCTTCAATGATTCGTCCTTAACAAAAAGAGAACGGCACGTGCGATAGCGAACATAACGTACTCTCCATTAAGCTGTATGCAAACATTCAAGCATTTGCGATCATGCTGTCCGCGATTTAATTTCGCAGCATTGCAGATCAGTCGACCGTAAATCTATTCGATTCGCGGGTATTGTTAAAAGTTCGCATATATATATATATACTCGAACGACTTTTGATGAGTGGACAGAATGGATTCGACGACGCGTTCAAACTACCTGCGACACCTCGAACTCCTCGCCATTGTTTCTGCGCTCTTGTGAATAACGGCGCGAGCCGATCGCGGGTAAGACGGGGCGTGTGCCGTCATAAAGCTACTCCGCCTTGACGAGAGAAAGGGTTGATTGCTATCCAAAGTGGTCTTGAGCCATTAATGAGTGTCCCTACATCTAGAAAGCGAAGGGATCGGTTAACCTGCTCCCCGTTGATTGAATCAATTCAGTTAATATGGCAGGCAATCGAGAATGCATACGGTGTTTTAATCCTCTCGACTTCTTTATTCAGAAAGACTTGTTCAATGATGGATAAAAGAAGAGTTTTAGACATTGCATTATTAACACGTATGCTTAAATATACCTGAATCAATAATATTTTTGAGACTTTCAATGATATTTACTTCAAAGAAATTACACACTATCTTGATGCAGCGTTAAATGCTTTTAATTAATCTTTTATTCAAATTATTTGTTGTAATTTACATTTAGTGGCCATTTTAGTTTGCTTATATATCAAGAGATGATTAAATTGTTTCTATTTCTATTAAATTTTATTCTTCTACTTCATTATTACCTAAGAGCTTATTGCATTGCGTGTTTATGTCAATAAAAGGACAATTCAATTTGAATTGCTATTTATTTTTTTCCCAAAATTCAATAAAATAGTTAGGGTTACATATTGAATTAACATTTATAAAGACATTAATATTTATACACTACACAATTAATTTTATTTATACATTATTTACAGGGATGTCATGTGAAAGTAACAGATTCATAATGGATTTAAATCCCGCATTTCATACATAATTTCGTAATTTGTACTGACTTAGCGAGAGTCAATTTTTTAGATCTAGGTAACTCTTTGATCAGGTTCAAGCATATAGAAATTGATATGATCATCCTCCTATTATAACAACTAATACATTAATTATGCATTGCTTCGATTAATTTTAACAGAATCAGAAAGAGTAAGAAAGAAAGCCGATATATTGATTAAAGAGCAACTTCTAATAAAAAATTAATCATTAAATTTGATGGCGCTTCTCCTTTTTATATGGAAAATACGCACATTTCTGCTGTCTCTCTTTCACTTTAGTTTTATAAATTTCCATTCTCAACGGAAAGGGTTTGCCGAAGCGTAACTGAGTCGATGTGACAGGATCGGCGCGCTTTATGGCGCGACAATATCATTATTTTGTATGTACCATGCGAGCCACGCGAGGAAACTGAGAGTGCGTGCGAAAGCATTGTGGAGGAAGGAGAAGGAAGTAGAAAATCGAGTCGAGGTTCCACAATGAGCTGCGGGGGCCTCCTGTTTGTTTGCCAAACAATCAGCGGCACGATTTGGTTGCAGCGAAAACAACGAGCAATAACCGACCGTTCTTTCATGCGGCCAAGTGGAAAGATGAGGGCACCTTGATGAGAACCCCTTTCGATCGAGCAGTCGTTTGGAGCCAATTGGTACCGATTGTTTTACAATATCACAAATCATCGATCTATGTGCTGACTAATTGGAAATACTTGTTCTGTTGCTATTGCAGAGAATATTAATACATGAGTATGAAGGAGGTATTTCAAGCCTGGTCAATGAGGCCGTTTATCGCTTAATCATCACCGGGAAACACGACGACTCCTAAACCACGTCGCACGTTTAACGCCAATAATCCTCATGCGTGCGCGTAACTCTCTTCTCGTCTCTTCATCTTCCTTGCTCTTTCGCTCCTGCCGACAATGCGCCAGTCTCTATAAATATATACGTACATACGCGCGCGAGCGAGCGTGAATACGTCGCGACTGTCGCCACGTGTGAAGCAGAGTTCCGAGGATCTCTTCGCCCCGTTCTCTCTTGCTCTCTCCAGACATTCATGAACTTGTCTCTGTTCGGCCTTCGCTTCTCTGGCTTTTGCTCCACGTTCTCTGTGCCCTTCTCGCGCGAGACTCGGGAGGAATATTCCCGGTCGACATTTTTCTCATAGGAATGCGGAGTCGTTACGTTCGCGAAGCGTTACGATCGAAACGCCCGAGATGTTCTGTACCGGTTCCACACATGCGTCCGGGAATATTCTTCCGTTGGGAATTCGAGATCGTCTCGCATCATTTCGCGAAGTTGGAGTCTCAAAGGTTCGCTAATAAGGCTTAACATGCTGACAAGCCTCCCGGTTTATTCAGAACTGAAAGCAGGGGTGGATGACAAATTCATGTCTCGATGTAATGTCAAATTTAAAAAAAGAGAGTCTTCCTCCAATTAATTACAAAATAGAGAAACAAGAGTTGTGCCAGAAAAAGGGTGCGCTCTCTCCAAACGTGGGCGTACGTTCTTATTAAAAATATTAGAAAGAAAAAACGAGGGAAAAAAATACTATCGAGACAGCAAGGTTAATTTTTTGTCGATGATCTCAGTGCTATAATAGACATCATGCGGTATCCTATTCGAGCTATCGATTCAGCAGGCCTTCCACGAAGGGCTACGACCGAAAAAGGTTCGGTAGCATGAATTAAAGACGGCTTCTGGGTAAGTAGGCGCTTAATACAATAGATTCCATTGCCAAGCTTCGTTATCGTCTTGATTCCTATCTTCCATCTATCTCTGTGATTCCACGCGCATTCATACCTCCTTGTTAAAGTATTTCTGCAATTACCGATCTACTTGAAATGTTAAGTCGTCAATATCTTGCAGCATATCATATCAATCTACTTGAAATGTTAAATCGTCAATATCTTGCAGTTCTCTCTGAAAAAACAGTTTTTGTAACATGTCGCGAAATTTTTGCAATCTTAGGCCTAGTTTTTGCGTCTTAGATAGACCTTGAAGAATGAGGATGAAAAGCTAATTGTTTCTATCTTGTTATAATTAACACAGTTAAGCTGTATAGCAACTGATCGGTCATACAGAGCTTCACGTTTGATCGGATGCGATAATTAATTCTTTAGAATCTGTGAACATCACAGACGCGTCATCCTGGTCCTTCTCAAAGACCCCTCGGGACGAATACTCGAGTACGAGGATACCCGAAGTAACACGAACGCAATCATGAAGACGAAAGCATACGCATGCGCACACCCGCGCTGGAGGACTCCGTCGTCGGAGCAGACATCTCTTTGTTACGGGGTCCAGTTCTTTCCTCGTCGTAGGAAAGGCTTCGAGTCAGATTCGAACTTAGACCGTTTTACTAACACTTGGGACATCTTCTAAACGACAAGATTTTTCTACCATTATTAAAAAAAAAATGCTAAGAACAAAAAATAAATTATTTTCTGGACTGGCTTGAATGTTTCCTCATTAAATATTCTTTCCCAGACTTCTTCTCGATTTTTTCTTTTATAATAAAAACAAAGATTCTCGCGAGCGTTTCATTAGTAAAGGATATGATAATTTTGCTCGTAACTCTAAATCTTCACAAAGATAACAGTGTTGATCGCGTGGAGATCGGATCGTAATCGTTGCTACCGGAACATGAACGCAGGAACGGCCGGTAGGTCGGACCGACAGGAACGTGTACGCTAGTTAGTTAGTCGCGCTCGTGTTAGTAGTCGCAGGTAGGCCCGTCTCCACGGATGCAGGATGTGCGCGGATATACGGAGAATATAGGGCTCAACCGAGGGAGATACATATTTGTTACGGGACGATGTCGCTCCTCGGCGCGGACGTGATTCGCCTTCGCGATTCGAATAAAGACCTCCGCATGGGTGACTTCGTTTCCAGAGTGAAGCTCGCCTGGAATCGCGAACATGCCTCCAATAGGAAGACGGCGATTGACGGTCGGTTTCGAATGCGTTCAGCATTCAATCTCTGTATCTTTTTTTTCTCTTTCCTCTTTTTTTTCTCGATCGCGTGTCTCGACTCGATAACTATCTCGATAACGTTCCACGGAATAGCGGTATGTTTTCACTAATTGCGTAATAAAAAACGCGACTTTCTCAATCCATCAAAATGTTAACGCAGTTAGTAATACCGAATACATAGCTAATTTTGTGTAAAACTATATTTTTAAGGTTATTATCACTTTTTTATAATAGCTGTTACAATCAGCAATTATATACACGCACAGAAAGAACAATTTTGCTGAAGTATCTAAAAATTTAGTTAGATATAGATCTCAAAATAATTTTGTTGAATCATCAAAATAATTATGAGAATTTCAAGCATGATTAGCGATGCTGCAAAAAGTTTTAACATTGTAACAACTAATTTGAGCGCTACATCATTATTTTGATGGTCCAACAAAATAATTTTCAGATCTGTATTTTCAAACCCGTATTTAACTAAATTTCCGTGCGGAAAGAACAGTTTTGCTGAAGTACTTAAAAATTTAGCCAAATACAGATTTAAAAATAAGTTTGTAGGACTTAAAATAAAGATCGTAAGACAGACTTGCAACGCTGCAAATAATACATAAAATATGAGGCATAAGAAAATCAACCATTTAGAATTCTTCATTTTATATTTTGGTTGATTTTTTTATATCTGTGCTACAACTTTAATTATGTAGGATATTCAAACATGATGAGCAATGCTGCAAAAAGTTTTAATGTTCTGCGACCAGCTTTAGGTCTTATAGGTATTCCTGCATAATTATGATCCAACAACATTATTAATTTTAGAATTATACCTAAATTTCTAGATATAATACTTTAGTAAAATATAATCCTTTCTATATATAGTATAGATCGTTCTCGCTTATATCATTGTCTACGTATTGATATTGTTGTCAATCATTGATATGATCAGCCTTCGTGATTGAAATAAAGTTGTTCAAAGAAAATTTCGTTTTTGGGATGGGCTTCGTTAGGAATGGGGAGTATAACTTCAATAACTACCAATCTTGTCGATTATCCAAGAGTCTCTTTAGAGACTCCTTCTGTCAATCAGGATTTAATTGAAATTCTGGTAAAGGAGATACCACTGTCTGGCGCGCACGAACTTGAATGTCGACGTTCTGCGGTTCGACGTGTACTAATTAAACCTCGCATTGTGCGCTGCACGAACGAACTAATTAACGGTGAAAAAAGACATTGCGCGTGCCCGATGCATGCCTTGGATTTATTTATTCGCGTCAAATGATTTAATTATAAGGTGCGGATAGCGGGACCGCCGAACAAAATTCATCGGAGATTGCATCGGCGAGCGGATCGTAAGTTCTTGGTTAAGTGAAATCTGGGAATCCCTGACAGGAGGAGGGGAGATAACGGCGCCCCATCTTAAAATTTGCGCCACCGATCGCACATCGATCGCTACCCGTAAGGCGGTAATTACTCTGGAGGGAATTTCGTAATCTTCGCCACGCGCTTAATCGGTAATTAAAGCTTAAACACGCAGCCGTGTTCGCTGTGCCTCTGTCACGTCCCTTCTGTCTTTTGCCACCCCTGTCTCTCCGCGTTCCATTCTCTCTCTCTCTCTCTCTCTCTCTCTCTCTCTCTCTCTCTCTCTCTCTCTCTCCCTCCCTCCCTTTCCCCCCCTCTCTTTCTTTCGGACTTGTATTCTTGGCATTATAGTTTTTTTTCGCGATCTTCACTAGGGCACTCATTAGGGGAAGACCGGCGCGGCGAAGGAGAGTTCTGGTCAGTTCGTAATTAGTGGCACTAACGAGGGACGCGCTTCTTATGACGCGTATACGCACCAATGTGCAAGACCACATTGCCCGTGAGAATCAATTTTTAATTTTCTTTTTCCTACAAAGAATATCTTTTGACTCATTGAATCGATTTAAAAAAACAGACCCGAAATTTTCATCACTTCAGAAACGAGAAAATTTGTTTTGCATGATGAATTATTATTAAATTAATGTCAATCGTAATAGTATATTAAAGAAATAGATTGGAGTGCACCGCAGTTGTTTTAAAGAAGTAACGAAATACTGTAATGTAACGTATAGAATTAAGATCCGAAGTCGACCGCGATGCAGTCTCGATCGACCAGCCCCAAAGACCCTCGGCAAGTTTCACCTGTTCTTTTTTTCCCCATCTCGAGTGCTATCTCTTTTAAAGGGCCCAACACACACATAGACGTTCCTAGTCCAACCGGTCCACAGATACAGCCATGCCACCGTGTTCAAGATGTTCATGGCATAGCCGAAAAACGTTCTGAGAGTATACGAGAAAGAAGAGATAGAGAAAGAGAAACGGAGATAGATATACTTATATAGGATATATATATATATATATATATATCTATGGATGTGTACAAGTGTACGTATATGCATGAAACAGAGACGAGACACTGGCGCAGCAGAATTATTTATGATGCCTGATAGAGACGCGGTTCCGAGGCAATGTTGTCTAAGAGGCAGGAGGCTTCACGCACCGACATTCCTATCTTCCTTCTTGTGCTCTCCCATTCTTTCCCCTTTTCATTGCCTCTTCGTCTCCTCTTCTCGTTGCTCGCCAACTTCATCCTCCTGCGCACTCGTCAACTTTCACATCTCTATAGCTTGAATCGGCTTAATGACGAACAGGCTCGATGCGAAATGCGAATTGTGTATCGCGTGTTGTTGTAAGCACGATTCTAGACGTGATCATTGAGAGGAGCTCTTGTAGATTCAGTATTGTGACAGAGAAAATAAGCCAACAAATAGAAGTAATTTCAACTAGATGTCATCGAAGATATCAGTAGTTTTTTTCTTACATTTTTACGCAAAGGGAAGAAATTTCCTTTCTGTATCATGTGTTTGAAAGTTGATATATGTTCTTCTTAAAAAAATTAAAGTCCTTTTATTCCAGCATCGAAATTTATAACAAATATACAAATTCATTGATCATTTTTCATTTTTTCTTATCTATTTTTGAAAGAGAGATTTGGTATACATTTGTATTCTATTAATAATAATATTAAGACATTAGCACAAATTTGCTCGAATTTTTATGTGTTTTCTTCAATCGATGGATATTTCTTTTTTTAATATTTATTCTTAAATATAAATTCGATTTGTAAATTTTGTTGATCAAATCAAATTATAATAAAAAATAAACCTGCAATAGTCAATATAATTTGGATTCTTTCTTTTTGAAGTGGCAACATTGTTAGAGAATGCATGATTATTTCGTAAATAGTTGAATCACCTGTCTTAACCCAACGATACATATGTATTGGCGAACAGGGCGAAAATGAATACAAGCAGATAATGACGGTTAAGAGTTTGCCTACGGGAAAGTTATACAGGTCGATTTTTAACGATGAAGCTCGTACACGCTATGCTTCGTGTTGAGATGGCGATCATTTTTTTTAACGCATCCTCGGACACCTGCTCTCTATCCAAGTAGATTATGTTTCCATAATAACGGAGTATAAGTGAGGAATGATCAATGACAGCTAAAAACATGCTCGCAGGTAAAGCGGAAATTTTTACTCTTTTGAAGGTAATGACAATCATCACGTTTGTACGTCATCGTTGACTCGCAATTTCATTATGCATTTAAGTTAGTCATTAAACTATACATCAGGCAGTCACTTTATAACAGGAATTATGTCATAGCAATATAGATAAAGAAACCTTTTAAACTGATATTATTAATATACAATCACGGAAATAATTATTGCACAATACATTATTATTATCAACGATTTCTTCATTTTGTTATTCGAGTATTAAAAATTGTGATTCCATATACGCCTTACAGTATTGATAGTTTCACAATTAATTGTCCAAATGTAAATATAAACTATTATGATATAATACGTAAAACTATAATTTTTAATACCCAAACAACAATTTGAAGAAATCATCGATGTAGCGCACTGTTTGGACAATTATTGTAGTTTCATGACTATATATAATTAATTTCAGCAGCAATAATATTACATTATTTCTCAACTTAATTTGTAATGTTATATAATCCAGTTTCAATTTCCAGATTGACAAATAATCGGCGCCACAGTTACTTGAACTGGAAAAAGTAAAATTCGCACATAAAAATACAATATTAAGCATCAAGATCCTTAATTGAATATAGCTTTCTTTGCTTAATTAATTATCTCTAAATCTGAATCAAGATAATCACTGATATATAGTGCTAAGTACGCCACTAGTAATCAGTGAATGAAATGTGAGATTCCTAACTGATCTTTATTATGTGATTTAACTAACCTTGTAATGCATAAATTCAATGAGTATGGTATTGGAAAATTGAAATTAATATGCAAATATCAGTATTTTAGTTATATTATATAATATTCAAACATTCTTCCTTTTTTAGTTGAACTGATTAGCAGTACCAAATATGCCACTGAGTAATTAATGACTATCCATTGATTCAGATTTAGAGAGTACGTAATACGAGCATAATTCGAGTACATACAACGTGATATATATCGTAAATTTGTAATGCTTCTTTTGCGCATCACAATACTATGTCGTTACAAGAAACGTTTTTATATCATTACAAGAAATTCTTTATAAGAAATTTCGTTCCTCTGAACCGAAAGAAAAAGAGGGAACAGCAGTACATTCATCGTACGGCAGGCGAAAGCCCCTGCGCCGCGGTTGCCCCGCGAGCGTAATAACTTAATTACGCGATGCCGCGGCGGGATAACATTCGGGTGTTAAGCGTGGGGGCCACAGAGGTTAAAACGGGGCCTCCAAAGTTCCCGCTCGCGGGGCAAAGTGGAGGAGGTGGGTGGACGGGCCACTCCGGACTGTAGATACTACGAGAAACGTGGGCGTCTTGCTCTTTGGCCCGCGGGAAGCTTTTTGTGGGGCGGACAGAGCCGCATTCTCTTATTTATTACCCGGAATATTAAGTTACCCACGTTATACCACGGGGCACCGTAAGGCCCCCATGGATCCTCGTAACTATCACCACCACCACCACCACCACCAGCAGCAGCAGTAACAACAACATCGACATCGACTCTGCTTCTCCACATCGTTCCATTCTTGTCGCTCCTTCCGGAGATCATGGATGCGAAGGGCACGATACCCCGTAGTGTGCTCTCCGGCTTCATCGCGAAAAGTTTCGTGGGAGGGTAGGCACACAGAGAAGCTATCGTAGATCGAGGATCTAAATTGATTTTAGATCTCGGAACTCGATTGGTGTCCGCTATGAGTAACGTGGCGTTAATTAAGAGAGACTGCACTGCCGTCTCAATACAAGTGGATCCTCGTATTATGAAATTACGACATTATTCCTGCCACCGGTATTTCCATCGAGGTGTTGCATGAAATCGGACGAGCGTATTTGTTTTAAATTAATTAAAATCAGAATATCAGCTGTCAAACAGTAATAGAATTTTTTTATAGAGATGTATATAGTTTCGCATATAAAGAAATCGATTTTTCCTTTCGAGAATGGCACGTGAGCGCGGTTAACCGCAAGTTCTGTGGCAAAAACGGCAAAGCTGTGGAGCGAGGTGCGCATAATCGAATCGACGACTTGTCACGACCACGATGGAGACAATGTAAAATTTAAAGAGAGACAGGCGGCGTAGGTAAGAGATGCAGGTGGAGGAAGAGGACGATGGTGAGGAGACGGGATGAAACTGTGCTTTTTGCGTGCACACGGCGCGGCGGCGGCGGCAAGACAGGACCAGGTATACTACTCGCGCTAAGGTCGGAATACGAAACAAAAAGAAAAAGGAAAAAAAGAAAGGGAAAAAGAAAGCGAAGGAAGAGAAGCAGGCGAAGGGCCTAGGGTTCGCAGCCTGTTTCGGTCGTTCATAAATCCTCCACCTTAGCTTCGTCCCCCCTTCCATTTCTCCCTCCGTCCTTCTTCCTTTCTTTCCTTTCGCGCTTTCGCACACGTTTGCACACATGCAAACGCAAATGCAGCTGAACACGCACCACCACAACCCACCTTACTTTCTTATCCAATTTCTTATCCCTCTTTCTTTTCCCCTCCCGTTGTCTGCGTCATTATAGTCGCGGCCTCTCATTTGTTTCCCTGTCTAAGCTCCCATTCTGCAGCAAATAGCGAGGGAAGTCACCCGCACAAAGTCGGATAGAAGCTGGAGAACGAAGTGAAATGCACACTCGGATCTCGATATAGTGTGCGCAAAAACGGGATACGTAACAATGACATAAAATTGGTGCAAATAGCAAAGAGTGCATCAAAGTGCGAATAAGTTCGATGAATTTATCATTTTTGATATCTTCTGACATTTCGAAATGATGCATTCAAGCTTCTGATGCTTTACATCTATATAATATTTATCGTAAGCTTCTTAAGCCTATTCTACAATTATGTAAATGTAGTTGTAAGTGGTGTAAGAGTTGACCAATATAATATATATCATAATCGAGGAGATCATTCGATTGTGATTGATCAGTTCTTACAACTGCAATCACTTATAACTACGCTTACGCAATTATAGAATAAGCTTTACGATTCTTGTCACAGCTAATCAGAAACGTCAATGGTATCGATTGCAAGAATCATAAGGAGCTTACAATAAATAGAAGAGTCTTAAAACATTAACAATGTAGGATCAACTTTACAAAATCAAGCATCCTTTCGTCCATTGATTGGCATTGTATATTGTGCGTATATTGTGCATGGCTTTAACTTCGTAAACAATTCGTCGCAAATTATCTCAGTTTAATACGAAGATGGCACTCCGCGACAGCGAACTTCTCCGAACGGGCCGTGTAACGAGATATTAGCGAGCTAGCGACTTTCGCGGTTATATTATAAATATATGTTATTCTTCATTTACCGAAGTCTGCTTCTCGCACGTTTATTCGTCATCGTGCAATTGAATGGTATAATACTCGTATCAAGGAGACATGATAGTGTCTTGTACTAAGAGCACGATATCAACCATGAATCTAGTGAGTCGAGTTTTCCAGAATCACAATTATCGAATCTCAATAAGAACCGATCGAGTTCTAAGTAGAATCAATCAATAGCCACTCAAAACATGTAATGATTATGGAGACTACATCCAAGCTAAGTAACATAGGTTCGATGCACACGATCCAATTCATACGCATCAGATTGCGTATCGATCTCGCGTGCATTTCCGGTGGTCACAATTACATACATTTCACTGATTCAATTATAGGAACGACTTTACGACGCAGTTTCCAGATCCCGATACGCCCCTGATGCCTATTGCATCCGGGGCCCGTGCACAAGGTGCCCGGCGGAGCCCCTGGGCTCGCGTTCACGATACGTATCCGCGATACATCGAGAAGGTGATACGCACTCGCGCTCGCACACGAGTTGGTGTGTTGGTGCGTTTCGTGGTGGAGGGCAGCGGAGGTGGAGGTGTGTCGACAATCAAGATTACGTGGGCGGATACACGCGCGGCCCAGCGCCGGCGGCTTGGCAGCCCTGTGCGCGTCCCACTTCTTCTTATTCTACTTTACCTTCTCTCTTCTTCTGTACGTCCCATCTCGTCCCGTTCCTCCTCCAGCGCTCCCGGCCGGATCTGGGCCCTGGGACTCCCTCTGGGTCCACCTCGACTCGCTCTCACCACCGACGCGTAGCTCGCGTTCCCTATTCCCCCTCCCTCCCCCTTCCCCCTCCCCTCTCTCCCCCGCACTATTTACAATTCGCTCAGTATCGCGTGCAAGTGCAAACATCGAGCGCGCATCCTCGCTTCTATACATTGAATCGTGAACCGGCTGGCTACGAGAATTGAATCGCTTCGCATTTCAAGGGATGCTCGCTAATAAAAAAGGAACGAGATTAGAATTTGGATAAAAAAATTATTTCAATAAGTAGATATATTTTTCTAAAAACTAATTAAGATAAAATGAGAAAATATTTGTCAAACTATAAAATTATATTGTTAAATATAAATATATGATGATCGTATATTAAACTGTTTCACATGTATGTAACATTTATTTTTATACGGAGCGTATAAAGTATAAATTTCCAATTTCAATCATTTTTTACGGAAACTGTATATATTAATGAATTTAATTAATTAATGAAAAAGAAATTTAATTTTAATATTCAATCACAGTCATCGATATAATATTGGAGTTGCACACGTACCATTGTAACGCAATTAAATCATAAAAATGCAAACTCGTCGATTACTTTTGAAAACTTCTGATTGGAATCTCTCCGTCTGTGGAACTATCGACAAGGTTTATAGACACTAAGATCGTTGATATTGTCCTTTTTTCTCCCTCATGCTGTCCTCCTTCGCGCCCGAACACATCATGGTGTGTTAGTGGTGGAGAACGCAAGATAAATTCATGAGCGCGATGTCCTCACGACCACGTAGCCGCGCACTTCGAGCGGCTTGGCCATGTAAATGTAAAGAGGGCTTTGCGAGAAGCGAACGAGTGGAGCGCATTTTATTAGCGCGCGAACGGGTAAGGTTCGAGAGATGGGAAGGTGGAAAAGAGGGAATCTTGTAGGTTCGCACTTTTGGACCGATCTTGCCTCTCGCGAGCACACGCGTGCGATTACAGCGTTGTTTGTACAAGTTCTCTTACATACGAAATCGAGGTAAAAGAATTTAAGGGAGAGTCGAGACTGAGACAATTTGTATGCAAGATCAAACGTCTACGTGAATTAAATGTCTTAAAGATTCGTACCGTCTAAAAAAGAATAAATATTTGCAGCGTCGCGTAAGATACCTTTGTTGGAATACGTTTTTACAATCTGCTTTATGCATTACGTTATTGTAATGTTTTATTAAATGCACATTCTTCATATATCTATAAATTCTTTGTATCAAATATCGTTAACACATTCACAAATAATAAGTAAACTGCCAAAATGTTTATTTTTTATCATATTATTTTTAAAAATAATTTATCACAATGATGATGTTGCTTTAATTAATATAAGAGTAAATATAATATATTTTTATTATTTTTAAGTCATTAATTAATTTACTGCGCTCTAAACTCGTTTTTATTTATTCTTAAATTTTTCCGTCTTTTTTTACTTTCTCTAAAATTTTCGCGGCACGCTTGAAAATCCTTTGCGACATAGTGTCTAAGAAATTTTGTTTTATTGCAATCCTGGTTTTTGTATGCATGCGAAAATCTATTTTTAATTAGCAGATTAATTTTTTTTTTAATTCTTATATTAATCATTATGTCTTGAAATTTTTATATTATTTTGTCTACCATGAAAGAAACAGAATCACGAATGCACATGACTTCACACATTCGAAAATAAGATGTCTCGCGTCACAAGTTCAATATTGTAATCAACATTGCCGGTGGCTAAGCATAGGCCTGTCATTTATCCCATATTGCGAGTGTAGATTGGAGAGCGAGTGTAATTTCAGATGAACGGAATGAAGCGTGACGTCGCGATAAAAAAAAGATTCTCCGTAGTTTTGTGTCATGTTCGCGCCATGTTGTACATTAGGCGTGGGATATATATCTCGCGCCGAGCGGACAGTGAAGATGAAGAGAGAGACGGGCAGATTCGCCAGGTAATTGTACAAGGCAATCACGTGCGCGTTACGGCGTTCTACTTAAAAAGCGTGACAAAACGCAGTAGCTCTTCTAACTCCGTACACGGAAGGGAAAGAAAGGGAGATAGAAAGGAGGAACACAAGAGAGGCCAGAGGCATAACTAAAATCTTCATCATTGGATCAAAAAAGTTTCTCTCCATGCATCCATGACACAGAGAAAATCGCGAAAGATATTTGAGAGCAATGTTTTCTCATCGTAATTTAAAAAGAGACAAATTTTTTTAAGTAACGTTTGGAAATGTAAAACTACCTCGAGCTTCTTCGTGTCGATAAACGTCCTTCGATTCTTCAGTCAATAGAGTCATTAGTCACGGCTCTCGATGTACTCACCATATTCGTATACCTGCGATCCTCTACGGATGCCAATCTTTTCTGCCTGCACGATGAACACATTCCGTGGACTCATCTTAAAACCCTCGTTATATTACTTATGTTTTGTATCTTTTGGAAATATTGTTTCATATTTTCTGAAAATCACTGAACAAATATTGGATGCATTCCAGCAAGAGACACAGATGACACAGTGTAACACAGTGAATTATTATTTCTTGTTTGCCAATGTTAATCCTTAGTATTATTATGATAATTTTTTGATTGTTTATTACACATAATAAATTATTCGTGTCCTGGATTAATTTTCATTACTTCTGTAAATATACAAAAATTATTACGTAATTTTTACATATATTTTAACAGCTTTAGAAAATATTTGTAAAAATATATTTAAAAAAGGAAAGAGAGACTATTATTTAATCAGATGCTCCTAATATTTTAAAGAAGAAAATGCGCAAGACATGAATGATCCAATTGTGTATACTAAGAGTTAAACAAATGATCCACTAAGATCCAGTTCCACAAAACGGTTAATTCTTAATCGAGGTTCAACTTATTCATTATCTCTTTCCAATTTTAGAATTGGACAAAGATGAGAAACAAATTGAACCTCGGTTAACCATGAGTTGTGAAACTGAACCTAAGACCCAGTTATACCAACATTTCTTTGATTTCAAGCAAAGCTTAAACTCTCTCTCGTTTTAAAGTGAAAGAGAGAAATAGAGAGAGTTTTAAGCTTTGATTAAAGCCAAAATAACTTTAGTGCAACCAAATCTTCATATATTGTGTCACTTGTACCTCTTGCTCGAAAACTATCATGGCCAATATTCAGGTTTCAAGTAGAAATTTCAAGTAGAAATTCATTTTTTCAGCACATGTTAGACAGTATTAACTCTGTTTAGTAACTGAGAAGTAAAACTACTTAGGATCTCAATCAAGATCTAAACAATCAATGCTTTTAGAAAACTGTTCGACACGACAAGTAAAACGGTTTTCCAGCGTTAAAGAATCAACAATGAATAATGCAAGTTGCAGTGCGTAACATTTTTGCGCACGAATTACTTTGTTAGTGGCGCCTGGTCGACGACGATGTTACCTGCCTGCTTCGCATGTCGATTTTACCGAAACTTGAAAAGGTAGAGACGACAAAGAGAAGCGGCGTAGTTTCTGTGTTACAACCGGAACTCGAAAGACGGAGACTTTTGGTAAACGTTGCACGTACAAAACCTACGAAGGGACATATCCTTGTATAATTGAATCCTATGGGTAAATCGCGTGTTTTAGCTGTGTCGGAACGGTGAAGCAACAAATGCTTATCAAAGAAGTATCAGCCTCTTGGTTGCTACACCTTGGAATATCTTGTTATCAGATAAACTCTTGTGGTAATAGTTTGTGGAGACACGGTAGAGCAAATATTTGACGAAATATAAATATTGACACGTTCATCTTCATATAAATGCGAATCCATTGGAAAAGTGGAACTGCAAAAATCTATTTAGTTTTGCTCTATAATTTAATAATAAAATGTTAAAAAATTATTTATCAAGACTAGAAAAATATTTATTATAAATAGTAAGAATATTTATTTTATTTTAATCTTTATTATTCATTTTTCTTTTATTATTCATCATTTTTTCTTTTATTATTCATCACGCATTTAATCACGAAAATTATTTGTTAGGGCTAAAGATATTTTTATTTTATTTTAATTTAATGTTATACTTTAATGTTATACTTTTTCATTATTTATTACGCATTTGTACTTTTTAATTCACATTAGTGTATAATTACGCTATCTGCTGAGCAGATTTCACATCGTTTTTGGAATCCTCCTTGCAATCGCGAAAGATACGTCGAGCAGAGGTGGAGATTGGTCGAGAGCCGCGATAAATCTAGTGGCTGGCGCGATAAATTTCTTTCGCAGAAACACAAAAAGCGCATTAACTTTATTCGATTATGTACCACGCGACAAACTCCTCATCGCATTATTTGGAGAGACTAAACGGAGTAAAAAGAAAATAATCGAAAATAATCATAACTGCACGGAAAAAAAAATTTTTCTGAAAAATATTCACAATTTTGTTGGATACAGATTTGAAAATGGTTTTGTTGGACCATCAAAATAATTTTATTGAAAATTCAAATTGATTGAGAATATCAATTTTTTTGCAATATTGCTCATCATTTTTAAATTTCCAATCAAATTATTTTAATGTAACTTTGTTTCTTCTAGATATGTTTATCCAGCAAAATTTTAAATTTTTTATAAAAACCGATTGATATCATTGCGGCTAAGAAATTTCGACATCGCGTGATAGCCAATAAAGTCTCATGCAAATGTAATAATATGAACATGAATATAATATATGAAATGTCAAACACTAGTAGCGACATACATTTGTAGTTTACAGTGTAGCAGCATACATTTGTAGTTTACACGTATAGTGATATCTAAATTTCAGAATCTCGGAGAAAAATATTCCGACGTGTGTTAATAGCATAGGCCGCTAATTCGCATATAACTTACGAGCGGCACAGTCTGTCTTCTACGAGATATCCGAGGACGAATCTCCGACTCAAATGAATTAAACGCACGTATGCGAGACGCGCGCTACGCAGCGTTCGAATAGCCTATAAATAACACTACGAGCGAGCATATAGTGCGCCGTTAGGCCGGATTTGCAGCAAAGGCGCGGCTCCGATCGATCCGCGACGTTTCGCATATCGATAGATCGGCGACCGATCTCGCGTGTAAATACCTTGATTAACGAGGCTTTGACTGATCGTAATCGAGTTTTCCTCGTCTTGAAAGCATCATACCGATTCTTGAGCGCATAGTCTTATTATCCCGTAAGACGTGTTTCCCAAGTCTCATTCGTTGTCTTATTGTTACTCCCTGCTGTTACAACTTACGTTATTATTTTTCAGACTATATATATAATCGATATAAGAGCTTGTTTGTAAAATAACGTGTTTATAAAATAGTTCATAAACAATGTGAAAAAAGTTTTTAAAATTCTGTATATGTTCATAACGATTTCTCGTGAAATTCACTTGACTCGTCGAAGTCGCAGAGGGGCTCGAAGGGCCCAAGGCGCGCTAAATATAAGACTATACGACTCAACCCCGCGATCCCGCGCATAAGCGCCAGTCGCAGAACTATATCTGCGAGTTCATCGAAAATAATTCCAGCCTTCAGGCCCGCGACGTTTCACGACTTTTCGTAGTAGGGGTTTAAGACATTCACTACGTTCACTGTCTAAATCACCGACACTTTCGAGTTGAGAAAATGCGATCCTGGCGTAGGGCCAGGATCGCGACTATAGATCACCTTGCGAAGAGTGTGCAGAGTTGCGAAAAATTACCTCGAGCTCGGCACAGAGTTCCATCGACGTCAATGACTGACTTATGGTGTAAGTCATTGTAAAAATCCGCGAGAGATATGGACGTGAATAGCATTGTTTATTTCTACTTTCGTCACCGAACGTTTTCACAATAACTCACCAAGAAGATAATCCAAATCGCGCAATAATAATAATACTAAAAAAAAATGATGATCTCTCAGTGTACTGACTTTCCTTGAGTCATTATCTCCATTTTTCTTCCTTCTCTTCTTCTAGTCGCGTTTGAAGCGCGTGCCACTCATAGTGCCGTACAGTCTTTGCACCATATGGTTTCCTTTCCCTTTCTACATGTTGTCTTCACAATAGCGCAAACGACACAGCGATAAATATTATAACTTGGGATCTCGTGAATACACCGCACTTTCAACGTTTTCAAAGCTCGCCGTACGTTCTTTGGATAACATAGAAAATAATTGCGCCACTTGATCCAGCCAATAATACGAATATTAATGACGTAGGATTCCTTGGATCATAAAAATTGATACAACTCTCATTATAAAGCGTCAATTTTTTGACGAGTCACAGGATTATCGTTTGGCAAATTATAAGGAGTCATCTTACACCGACTTGCGCATATCCGACGTCGAGAGGGATGAAGTTTGGCCGAAGGCCTAATCTCTCGTCTTTCCACATCGCGCTGATCGGCTTTCAGCTCGTGCTTAAGCCGCATCCTTTTACCCCATTTCGACTCGGCCCTCGTACCCACACGAGCTTCTTTCCGTCGCGTCGTCGTGGTCTCTATATTTCTTTTTCAAGTTCCGAGGTAACAGGGAAACCGGGCAGATGTTCTCGGGCACCGCTTAGCTCGCCTCATTACCACGAGTCACGTTAATGAGCTTGCGAACCTTAATTCTTCACCCAGCTTCGCCGACCCTTCTCCTCCTCTTTCTGCCTCCCGAGATTAAACCGACCGAGACGTCGCGTGTCTGCTCGGCGATCACTGAATTATTATCGCCGAAATTTCAAGGAATTCTCATCTATTCGATAATTCTAATTATCGCAAGCTGCACTTCTGTTGCGTAATTTTGCAATGAAAAGTTTACTGCGAAATTAATCGAAATCATACTAAGCCATGCTTTGTATAACATTAATCCATACATATCGCGCATTGACTTTAGAAGCTATAAACAAAACATGAAATTATAAGAGCTTAAACTTTCGAAAGAAATTATTAGAAATCAATGAGAATCAGCATTGTTGAACGTCGCCAAGAAAGAATGAGCGATGATCATAAGAATCTCAAGAAGATCTCTGGGTTCCTAAGGCGGATGGGTCGTAGATAAAGATAGATGTGTCGGTTTCCGGTGTGTCGAGTTAACGACTTGAGTTTTATCTGTCGGTGGGGGCTGTTTCGGAAAGGAAAGCTGTGGAAATGGATGGAAGAAGAAAGTTACGGATGGATCGTGTGCATGAGATGGAGAGAATGAATTTCGAAAGTTTGGAAATAAAGAGTGTGAAAATAATAGAAACAGTAAATAAAAAAAAAAGAAAGAAAGAAAAAGTAAATTTTCCAAGATATATATGTTTTCAATAGATAAGTGAAAGTTATATATTATATTATATTATATATAAGTCTTATGTTATTATTAGATAAAATTATTATTAGATAAAATAATTGCTTGAAGTAGATAATTTTTTAGGAGAAATATTTTAAAATATTATATTTCACTGAAGAAAATAAATCAGGTACATTGGGTATATGTCTTTAGTTGCATGGATATTTTAAAAACTCGCAGAGTTTGACAGACGCTTAAAGCAGTGGCTGTGAGGGAGAAGAAAGAGAGTAATAGAAAAGAAAGGAAGAACAGCAGCCAGAAGCAGAACCATACCTCGAGTCATCTGGCAGTCAGCAGGATTGGAAATAGACACAGCTCGCTCTTTCCCTTTCTACTTTCCATCCTTTCTTTCTCTCTTCCTAGTACAGGAACTCTCAATCTCCGTCTCTCTTTCGGCCATTTCTCTCTCGGTGCGAAAAGAAAAAACGGAGAACATGAGTATGCCAAACCCGGCGGAGTCGACGATGTTTTCATTGTAACGGTGTCCCCGGTCCCTCCTGATTCTTTCAGTCGACTTTTTTATGGGATCCGCTACTAAGCAGCCTGTCAAAGCGTTCTAATTTTTGTCCCGGTAAAGCATCGCCGCTTTATTAGGGGAAATAATTAAATCATTCGAAAAAGTGCATGATTATTCATCGTAATTAACTCCAAACGCTAATATTTTCATCGTTCTATGTAAATTAATTAATATTACTGTAACAAACGTAGTTTGATGATTTACAATCTCAAATGTGTGTGTAATTCAAAATATCATGAGGTATTTTTGCATTTTCTTGTCCTATTAGAGATTGAGAGATCCCTCGACCTGTCAACGAATATCGTGACAAACGTTTTAACACGTTCGACCACTGTAAACGGGCAGCCAACAGATAGTAATCAAAATCCGTGGACACTGAGCAAAGTCAAACAGCCGACCCGGTTGTCTTTACTCAGCAAACTCGTGGAAGCGCGGAGCCAATATTTAGACAGCGACCGACTCAAACATCGTAATCCGCCTTAAAACGTTGCGACACGCGCCAATCGTCTCTCCATCCCTGTTCCGCAGGATGCTATTTACTTTATCATTCGCGACGCACCGTAATCACTGCCGGCTAATTAGATCTTTATATTTGTCTCGTGATATTAGGACTTCTTTCCACACGTGGTACTTTCCTTTTCGCTGCGAGATTCGATTAACTAAGAAAATCTCATTCTTTCGTGACCTCGAAGAGAAGTGATGACGTTCGACCTTCTTCATAACTTAGCTACAAATCTGTTTTGATTATTAATTATGAATGTTACGAGATGTAACATTTTTTGAACTCAGTACAAACAGATGCTGATCGTGAATTGGCCATGGCTCATTGTCAGTGCGATAGCATATTTATGAGAAACTTTTAAAAGAGAGTTCATAATGGTACTTAAAGAAATAAAATACGAAGGAATAAAGAAAGAACACACAAAAAAAAACACTTTTGCTGAAGTATCTAAAAATATAGATAAAGAAAGATTTTAAAATAATTTCTTGAGACCGTCAAAATAATAATAGATAAAACGTTTCAACATTGATGGCAATGCTGCAACAAAACTTTCAATCAGTTTAAACGTCCTACATAATTATATTGATGATCTAAACAAAATCATCTTCAGATTTGAATCTAGTTAAATTTTTAAATACTTTAGCAAAATTGTTCTTTCTAGTTTCGAAATTATTTTTTGACACTTTAAATTTTTCGACGACGAAAACTGCAATGTATCTTCTTTTAATTTGTATTTATTTTAAAGCATTCAAAAACTTATTACTATACATACGTTTATGTATATTTATTTGAAATATGATATATATTGAAATTGATACAGCATCATAATATTTGATATTAAAGACATAAGCCCACGTTTACTGTCTTGAAAGACACACTTTACTCGCACAAGACTGCTGTTAATGAAATCTGTGTGCGGAAGAACCCGGACATCGAAGGAAGAGGATCTTTGAAGGCACTGGACACGCATCGTTTCTCGATGTTTCGAGCGTGGCGAATTGCCATCATTCAAAACGAGACGCACTGCCTCTTTTGCGGCGGTTTGTCTCCTCTCTTCTGGACCGCGATCCTCCTTTCTTCGAAATGAACGAGCGCGCGCATTGTAACGTCAATGAGAATGACAAACAAAAACGCATTATCTTATCCCGCGAACAAAGTTATACTTTGGTCATATGACTGTACCATTGATGGAAGACACCTGCCTGTGTCAAGAAGCGACACGAATAGAAGCTTTGACGAAGAGACACGCGCCATTTGTCGCGTTCACGAAGTGTGTCGTAATTTCATCCGTCAAACATGAATGCTTTTTTTCTCTCTCCCTTCGCTATAAATCACAAACATCTCGGTAGAAATATGTTTCGTTAATGAGAATTATATATAGGGAAGAACAGTAGTTATCGATTTATTATTGCAATTTTTGCGAATGGCTTTCGCCAGGGTTACCACAAAACTGGAAATCAGGGAAATGCGAAGAAAATTGAAAACAACCAGAGAAATCAGGGAAAAGTCAGGGAAATTTTCTGAAAAATTAAAATTTTTATTTTTAAAGAACTTTCATATGCATACATCACACACACATGCAATTTTGGAATACTATCAACTTAAAATTGAACAATTAAATGCAAGTAGTATTAGCAACATTAACAATATAGTGCTTTATTAAGTTACTTCTTCAACAAAATATTTAACGATTTCCAAATCAAAACGGATACAAAACATTTCAAAATATTATTTATTGAAAGTCAGAAAAATCATATGAAATTTTGAAAATTTTGAAATCAGAGAGAAGTTATGAAATTTTAGAACAAGGAATTTGTAACAACTCTGTTCACTCTTTTATAATGGGCGATTGTATCGATATAGATAAGTAGAGTCATCGTGACATAAACACACAGACACATACACTCGAGGAACATGTAGACAGTCACGAATACGTTGGTGTGAAAATAAGAATTGTAGGCATTTAAACCCGTAAATTTCTTTCTCTAATTTTTTTTCATCCTGATCTTTATATTGATGGCATAAGGCGAAGGTAAAAGGCTAGGTGAATGACAATTCGGAACACAGGAATTTGTATTTTATTCTGTGTTGTAACTCTTTTCTAGTGCGAATAAACTTTGTTGATCAAGCTGATGTCGAATCTACTTTCTTTAATTGATGACCTATCCACACATACGGCGGAGATTATAATTCAACCGCGCATCAAAATAGATATAATAGTCGCGAGTGAATTAACGTTGCAATTAATTTTTATGTCAACTTAATGCTTTTCAGATTATCCAGCAGCTCGACAGCGATTGGAACACCCGGTAACGGCAGCGGGGGTGGCGGCGGAGGCGGAAGCGGAGGTAGTGGAGGCAGCGGAGGCGGTGGAGGTGGGACTACCGGCAACGGGACTTCCGGTGGTGATTTTCTACGTAGAAGTCATCCCCTCGCGGAACATACGGCCCTACATCCCGCTTACCGGATCAACTACATGGACCATCTCTACCATCAGCTCCAGGCCTCCACACACAGTCCCAACGCCTCACTACACGGTAATTATCCGATTATATAGACATACAGATAGAAGTGTTAGCGAACAGAACAGGACACAAAAAACTATCCCTTCTAATGAATTGGAAAGCTTCGTAAAGGAGACCCGCATTTCCGCCGGAAGTCTCTCCTCTAGCGTACAAAAGCGCTTCTAACTCGATTCATCACGTATGATCTATGTCGTGGTAATAAAGCGCTTTACTTCCCTCTTCGAGTGACAACTAAGACGGTATCCATTTCGTTGACACAGCCAATCGTCGCTGTAATATTCACTTTTAAGCGAATATTATTTTCTTTTTTCTGTTTCCAGGACTGGGTGGTTTGGGGCCCGAATACCTCTTACACGCGGCAGGTCCTGCCAGCACCCTCGCATCGTCCGAATTCCCATTCTCCATTGATGGTAAGTCCAATAACATGTATCCTCTCTTTAATGTCCATGCTGACGTGTATATGTGTGACTGAGTTATGTGTGCCGTGCCTAGCTAACACACGGGTATAGTGGCACTACCGGCAGGTAGGAGATCGACTGGTTAAGAGGCCGAGAGGCTAAAAGACGACCGAAAGGGTAAACGGGGCCTCGTTAGCCGCCACCGCCGCATAATTGAATCGACTCAGAGCGACACGACCTCATTAACACCTTAGCGCCTACCCTACAGGTTGTCTCACATTTCCTCTTCCTGCCCTCTTTATCTTCTCTTTCTAATTCTGACTCAATTTCTTCACTATACGTAATTTACATATATGTACGTATGCGTATGTGAATGTACCGTGATATGTGCATTTGTATGATTATAATATATGTGTTTTCATGATTAATAATCATGATACTGTAATTCAATACTTAAATTTCCTATCTAGCTATCTTAACGCCAAAATATTGAATTCAAAACGTTAAGTCTTTTGCAATAGCAGTAAGCTTTTTATAAGATGTGTATATTTGTATGAATAAATATGTTTTCAATAATCATGATACTGGAATTGAATACTTAAATTTTCTATCTAGCTATCTTAACATCAAAATATTGAAACATTTAAAATGTTGAATCTAAATCTTTTGCAGTAACAGAAAATTATTTATAAGATATACGAAGTTAAAAATTGAAATGATCGCGGTTTTCGATTTAGCATGAGAGTAGAACCTGTTTGAAAAGCGCTATAGTTGCCGTGGCATGCTTCGCGTAGTAGCATCGGTGGAGCCGCGCCGATCGGAGTGGACGATTGCACCAATTTACATGTCTCAATCCCATGTTCGACCTGCATGCGCGAAGGAGCGAAGAGAAGAGCTGGAACATATCGAGCGTGTCGAGGTCCTGGAACTCGCGGAGAAAAGGGTACTTTGGTAGATCGAGCGAGGGATGAACGGCAAGGAACGAAGGAGAGCCCACATTCGCATATTCATTAAAGTCTGCGAGAACTCTGCGACGCGATACAAACCGGATATGGTGGAACCCACTCTTTGGCCTCTCACAGCAGAGACCTAAGATAATCGATTCCCATCACGAGTCTGGGTATTCGATCGACACGTAATAAATTATTTTATTTTAATCATCGTTAATTCGATTTGCTGCCTTTTTGAAAAACAATCAAGAAGTTTAATTTTTAGAAGATATAATTTCTCTGACATCGCAAATGACAACTGGATCGAATATAACATCAGAAAACCGCGACAGTAAGCTTGTGAAAAAGCAAGTGTAGCAATGTGAGCCGATAAATCGCTCATTGAGCTTGCATCCCATGTCATGCGGAAAAACCGCACAGCAGTTTAAACCATCGGTTTTCGTTCTGCTGCCGTCGCCGTTGACCACCGTAAATTTGATCATTGACCGAATTAATAATCGAAGGGGACAAAGCGGAGCCTTCCGTGTGGACCGGCGCGACGAGACAAGGAGGAGGAGGAGGAAGAGGAGGAGGAGAAGGAGGAGAATGGATTTCGCAAATAAAAAAAAAGGAAGAAGGCAAGCAAGAGGATCTCCAACTGCGAGTAACTTTATACTCGTTGTGCGCGAACGAGCGATCAACCGAGTGGAAATTGAGGAGAAGGGTAGGCTCACTTCTCGTGCTCATCTTCTGTGTGTATCGCTCCTTACATAGAAGAAGGAGAAGAAGGGTAAAGAGGGACGAAAGGATGAGAAGGAATGATGGAAGAAAAAGGGGTACGAAAGTGAGGTAGAGAGCACTCGCGGCTTAATCCCGCGATGGCAGAGCAAGAAATCGTGTTGGGGAAGGACAGGAGGAGAGAAAGAGAGAGAAAGAGTTGATAGTGCCGAGAGAAGGACAAGAGAGCGTAACCGCCACCATGTAACCAACGATGGTAAGTACAAGCGAGCCGCCACCATGCTCTTAAGAAAGTGGTTTGTATATTACGTCGTTACGCTGCGGTCACAGGCAAATCGCCGCTAAAACGTTCAAACCACAAGATCGAGCTCTCCTCTTAAGTCTTCTCGACTCTCCTCTCTTTCTCTCTCTCTCTCTCTCTCTCTCTCTCTCTCTCTCTCTCTCTTTCTACACTTAATATTCTTGGTTCTTCTCAATCTTCCATCCGACTACCTATGTACCCGATTACCACCTCAGTGGTGAATGTTAAAATGTTCCGAGAAAGAGCATGTTAGCACATGACAATGGTAATTAAATTATAAATTCTGTCAGCTTTCTGTTTGACATAGAAATGGCGAGTGAATGAGATTGAAAAAGTAATTGGGAACTGAAAGTTGGAAGTTTCTATTTACATGAATATCAAGTTAAATTCATCCTTTCCTTCAATTTCAGTTTCAGCATCATCGCGATTAGGAAGTCCGCGAGCCTCAGCAATTAGAGCGAGTCGGAAAAGAGCACTCAGTAGTTCACCGTATTCGGATAGGTTCGACATCGACAGTATGATTCGATTTAGTCCTAACAGCTTGGCGTCAATCGTCAATGGTTCGCGAAGTAGTAGCGCAAGTGGAAGCTATGGACATCTTTCTGCTGGCAAGTAAAATTTCTATTTATAATTTCAATTATACATTGAGAAAAAATGCTATTGATTCAATTAAAGTTTATATTACGGACTGTCACTAACATAAAGTAATTAATTCATGTATAATTTGTAAATGCCTTGATTATTGAAATAATAATTTATGCCTTTATATCAATAAAAATATACATGAATTAATTACTTAATGATTAATATTACAACAATGATTAATATTACAAGTAATATTAATATATAATATATATAAACTTTAATTGAATCAACAGCATTTTTTTCTCAGTGTACGGATAATCAAACAACTTAATCTTTAATAAACTTTTAATAAAATATTAGTAAAGATATTTCTTTACTAATATTTTCATTTGTTCATATCTAGAATTCTAATTCTTAGAATCTAGAATTCTAATTCTTAGAATTAGAAAAGATTCTAATTCTTATTAGGAATTCTAATTCTTAGAATTAGAAAAGGAAACAGCATAAGTTAAATTAAGATTAAAGTCAATTTAAATTGGAAGAAATGGATATAAATTTAGTTAACTCTCACGCGAGTACTTACGGGTTAAAAGGCAAATGTATCTGTTAGTGCCGCTATAGCAAACAGATATGTTTTTAAAGAACGATCGAAGGCGATAGGCGGCGACGTATTACAGTACCAGAGCATAAAGCCATTATATAGGCGGTAACCTTCTTGCTCGCGAGTTAAGAACGCCCGGTAATTTGCGATTAAATGAAGTAATTAATGAATTAAAATTCAGACGGCGTGGCATGCCGGTCGTTTGTCGGCGTTGCATCGTCGAATACCCGCAGGATGTTGCCGCTCGTTAAATTTGCCTTCGATGCATACGTCATTGTAAATACACATCACCTGTATCGTTGTATCTCCTCTTTTATTTATTTCGATTTTATTCTTTATTGAAAAACAATTTTCAACCTTCTTAATTTACATTTCTATAATTCTTAATGGAAATTAAATTCACCAAAATTTTTTGATGATATTTCAATCATTTATAATATTTATTCTGAATTTGAGCGAACTATGTCAATCATAGTAGTGATAAAAGCATAATCATAAATATAATTAATGTATAAATATGTAAAATTACATTCGGATGAATGCAAGCTTCTTCGAGTTACCATGTATGCATAGTATAATAGTACAGTTCTACCTACGCACGGTTATTTTATGGTTTCGTAACAGAGAGCTCACGATTAAAATGCAAGCTTAGCCTACGTGCCGGAAGTTCGACGTGTCGTGCTCGGACTATCAAAAGAACGGACATACGGCCCGATTTCGTTGTTATTCTTATATCGCAACCATATTTGAGCGATTCGATGTAAAGTATTAAACATCCGATACTCGTAAACTGCTAAAGATTCGTAAACACCTAAACATCTTTCAAATCATAATTTTATCATAATATCTTGTATAATAATATCTGAAGATCTTTTATTTTGAATATATTACTGCTACAAAATTAGCGTATTCTTGGCATTATGATGACGAAACGAACTCCACCATTACCAAATAACCATAGATATAGATATAGATAAGAGAACTATATAAACAGTGCTTCATAAAACAAATGGTGTCATGTATACATGTATCAGTAATTAATCAATCTACATTGCAGCAATGAGTCCAGCATTAGGTATGCATCCCGCCAGCATGACGCCGCACCTGCAGCAGTTACAAGCTCATCTTTTGAGTCGCGCGGCTGCGGTGGCGCTTTTACCTCACACACATCCCCTTCAACCACCCGCACCACCGCCGCCACCGCCGCATCCTCATTCTCACCCCCATGCTCACGGACTGTCTCCTCATTCGCAATTGTATCCCGGTGTGCCATCTCATTCCACATCGTCGGCGACGCTCAGTCCGCACGGAGCCGGATTGCCTCCGAAGAGTGAGGTAAGCGAAAAAAATTAATAAGACTTATAATATCAATATGTAAATTCCAAAATCTTGGATGTTCTTCTGCAAATAACAAATGTTATAAAAGGTTGTTATAAATTCTTCATCCTAAAATTTCATTACTTTTCCCTGATTTCCAGACAAAATTTCATGATTTTCTCTTATGCTTTCAACAACATTTTGAAATATTTTGTATTTTCGTCTTGATTCAGAAATCGTTAAATATTTTGTCGAGAGAACAATTTGACATAACAATGTAAATTATTATTAATGTTTGCACTTAATTGTTAAGTTGGTAGTATTCTAAAAGCGCATAGATGTGATAAACACATATTATAATAAATTCCTTTAATCCCAAGAATTTTAATTTTTCAGAAGATTCTCTCTTTTCCCTGATTTCCCTGATCATTTTCAATTTCTTTAACCCTGGTTAAAGAAATTGAAAATCAGGGAAGTTTTCCCTGGTTTCCAGTTTTGTGGCAATCTTTATATATATAATTAAGTCATTTTGAAAAAATCAATATGATACTTAAATTTATCGTATTAAATTTAACCTAATTTGAGTTGTCATTGCTCCTACAATTTGACACTAATGTCAAGTTTAATTCAAATTGAACTGTTTTAAACTGTTTAACTCCACTATTTTAGTACAAAATAACGATATATTAAGTATGAGCAATGATGACTTACTAGCAAATTATTAATTATAATTAAGTTAAATTTGACGGCTATAGATTTAACAGTGTTAGAGTATTGTACAACGAGAATATTATATGAACAGACGTTAACTCTGAACAGGAGGAGAGCGCAATATGCTCGCAATAGCAAACCCGGGAGTGCCATTCGATCGTTTGCGAGTCGAGGATATGACGATATACTCGGTGGCCCGTCATCGATATTCATTGGGAATAAATAATTGTACTCTCGTATCCTCCATCAGATGCGCGCTCAACCTTTCTTAGCTACGTTCCGTTGGGCGTCTAACGATGGGCGACAATGGAACAAAACGAAGACAGAGGAGGGGAAGAGAGAGAGAGAGAGAGAGAGAGAGAGAGAGAGAGACAGAGAAAAAGATTGGGTTACTCTCTCGCGAGTAGGTCCTCGGGTTACAAGCAATCTCGCGCACATTATTTCGTTCGATTCCACCCTCTCCTAACCTTTATTTTCCCACCCGCCCGATTCTTCTTCCTTCTTTTACTCTGACCGTCGCTTCCTCGTCTTTATCGTTTCTTCTCTACCGCCATCGTCGCGGCGCTGGACCCGCGCTGATTTATTTGCATCCGCGCGCTCGCCGACGTAGGCGCGGCGTTTTCATTTTCTGCTCCGCGTCTACACACTGTAAAGTTTACCGGCGTGATTTGCATCGGTTTGCATTTTGTTTCCATCGTCGTGTTCGCTTGTCGTCGTGCTCCTATACGCGTGTCTATACATATGAGAATGCGATCCATGTTTATGCGATATTTTTGTTATGGAGATATGTACAATATATTTGTGCTATAGCAAGATCGAACAGGTTTCTCTATTTCTCAATTTTTTTCATTGCCTTTTAATATCGAATATATTCGCGTTTTTTATTTCACTAATGAGGAATCATTTATATGTATATTAAAGATGTACAAGTCAAATTATTCTGAAATATAAAAGTTGCTAGGTAAAAAAAGTTATTAGGATACTAAAAGTTCTCACGTATCATTAATTTTTTTCTATTAAAAATGCATCGTTACTAAAAGCACTTATTATTATTATTATTTTTATCTCTTCTAATTTAAAAACTGGTTAAGTAATAAGAATTGCTGAAAGATTTATTACTCGTGATAATAAGAAGCAAATAAAATATTCTTAAAAATATTTAATTAAGCAATATGATATTTTTCAAATTTTTTTCACTTCCTATTTTCATTGATCTACTTTCAAATATAGTAATCAGTGCGATTGAATACCTAATTATCGTCTGTCAACCTGTAACAGTGCAGAGGTGGAGAAACCTGCACGTACGCATGATCTCAATTAACTATTTGGAATTATATCTCTATTAGAGAGAGACTATGTAAGATTGAAAAGTGGAAAAGATATTATAATAGCAATGCGATTTATAACAGTTTGCAATAATGAACCTAATCATTGCGTTTATAAATGCGATAATTGTGAAATTATGTGCGCCACGTGATACGATATGAATTTATAATAAATTGATCTAATTATATTGTAATTAATGAACTTGTGAGTTGATTGGAACTTCAGAGATTTCAATTTTCCTACCCAATAAAAATATACTCTTGAGATTACAAGCACTTACATTCACTATTCCAAGTTCTCCGGGCATTTGAATAATAGAAAAAATATACATTAGAGAATATTTAGTTAATACCTCTCTGATTTTTATGTACAGAGCATAGAGTCATGCAGGAAAGCATCGGAATCATCGTCTCGCTCGGTGACAGCCGAAGCCGATACTTCCTCAAGGCGGGCCGCCACCAAAGTTAAGAGGGAACCAGCGACGACGACAACCAACGCAACCACCACTACCGCCCCACCGACTCATCCTCAAGGTCTTAGTCCAAGCGAGGATCTCAGAGATGAACCTGGTGACTTCATCGAAACAAATTGTCATTGGAGAGACTGTGGTCTCGAGTTTCCTACACAGGTAATATGCGGGCATATGATGATATCTTTATCATTTATTTCTTCATCAAGACAAGAATGACAGGAACAATTATGATTTTTATACTGCAGCTTTTGAAATTTCAAATAGAAATAGAACATTAATAGGAATAATTAATTTTACTAAGAAAAATGTCGGTTGAAAATGGACGAATTAGAATCAATAAAAATTCTGGTTATCCCAACTAAAATTCTAATAGTTTAACCAGAGAATTCTGATTAACCCAACTAGATATATTTCTCAGTATAGAACGTTGAGATATTTTTTGAAATTATTTAAAGAGAAAGGGAGAGAGTCAAAGATATAACACGATAATATCACTATCTGTATATCTCAACGAAAGGCTCAGTCTTATCCACATTAATCTGGCATGCATCTCCTTCCAAACAGGATGATCTCGTGAAGCATATCAACAACGATCATATACACGCCAACAAGAAGAGCTTTGTTTGCGGTTGGGAGGAATGCTCGAGGGAGGAAAAACCCTTCAAGGCTCAGTACATGTTGGTCGTGCATATGAGAAGGCATACGGGTGAAAAACCACACAAGTGTACCGTAAGTAAAGTACTTACTTGTTTCTCCCGACCGAAAATTTTTTGTATTAATCAATTATACATAAATGCGTACAAATACTTGTGAGAAGTGACTTTCCAAAATTTTATAAATCGCGCTATTCAACGCAAATTTTATTTGATCTGTATTGCAGTCAGCTATTAAAAATAAAAATAGCAATCAATTATAGAATTTAACATATTAATTTAAATTATTATCTTATTTTTAAGGTTAAATCTTTAATAAGATTTTTAATATCTATATTAAATTTTAATTTTACTGATAAAAAAATTAAACATAATTATTATAATTTTTCATATTGTATGGTTTAA
>NW_017259520.1:1953052-1958702 GCF_001594045.1 Atta colombica | reverse complement strand
TAATATATAAAAATATATAAAAATTCAATTGATATACATAATTGCCGTTACTCAAGAAAATATCAAATTTATATAACAAACATATGTTTTGTGTAAAGGTAATCTTGAAAGATCTGCTAACCGTACTGTAGTACTTTAGATATTCGATCTTTCTTGCACAATTTTAAATAATTAAAAAATTTTTGGTGTAACTTTTTGGTATAAATTATTATGTATAAAATTTGGAGACGTAATTAAAAGAAAAGAAAAATTATTTTTTACTTTTTAAAAATTATTTCTAGACTTTGTAAAATTTAAAAAAAATATATAATTAAACAAAGACTAAGATTTTTTTTATTTAAATTAATATTCTATACATTTTTTATTAAATTTTGAGAAAACGAAATTAAAAGAGACGCTTTTTTCATTCAATTTTTAAAATTTTAAAAGGGAATTAGAAATTATGTTTTTTAATTTTTTCTCCCTCTACTCAAATTAATTCTTAATATGTTGCCAAATTTTGAGGAGACTCACCGTTGGGTCGAATTGTGTTCATTTTGATTGTCACAGCAATTTCTTATACCACTCCATTACAATCGTGAATCGATCGTTCGTACATTTACCGGCGCTTTCGACGTTCAATCATACTTGCGACTAATGCGTATCCGTATGTAAATTCTTCCAACAGAGACAGTCATGAGCGAGATTAATTAAGAATGATCGTCGTGGCGATCGTCCGTGAGTGCATTCGTCACTCCCGACTTGTTACGCGCGACGCGTTCTCGATCAGCACAGGCGTTCGAAATTCCGAGAAATCTCGACGCGTTTGTCAACAAGACACAAGCGAGATTATTCGTCTCGATTAAACCATCGCGGTGTCGCGATGGCTTGTCTCCGACATCCCATCACTTTCCGAACCCTTTCACGCGCTCGCCAGAGCGGAATATCCGAAATCACAAATCAGAAAATGAAGATTGCAAATGGCGTAACGTCTTTTCGACAACCTGACACGACGCGACGCGACGCAACGTCAGTCATGAATGCTGAGACTATTAATTATGACTATCCAGCCACGCGATTCGTACAACGGGACGATTAATATCGCCAAATGTGATGTTCTCGATATTCATTAGTACGTGGGACTCATAATCGACGGGTAAACAAACGCGAAAATCGCGGAACGATAACACTATGAAGTTACGAGCGACGCGAACTGATCAGCACGGCGATACGGCGCGTTTTCAAAATTGATCGTTGATCATTGGCCCGCGTTGCCCGCGGAGTGTCGATCGACGCGGGAAATATAATGCGTAGGACGTCATTAGAAAATAAACATTGGTAATTATAAGAAGCCTAAAGAACAGACTCCGATTGAAATTATTTTGTTTTCTCCAGAAAACACAACAGAAATCTGGAAAATAATTGAACAATTGAATAAATAAGAAAGTTTTTAATGCAACATGCAGCATTTTTTTTCTTCTTTTTGAAATGTTTTTCTTTTTATGTATTTATTGGTTATCGAATAGCATATTCGAATTATAATTAATCTATACGCTTATATTATATATAATTAATCTACACGCTTATATTACATATACATATTGCATTAAGGAACTAACTAAATTTTAAAATATCCTTTTGAATATAGTTCGAGGGTTGTTTCAAAGCTTACTCGCGGTTGGAAAATCTCAAGACTCATCTCAGATCTCATACTGGCGAGAAACCATATACTTGCGAGTATCCAGGTTGCAGCAAAGCTTTCAGCAATGCCAGCGATAGAGCAAAACATCAAAATAGAACGCACTCCAGCGAGGTATTATCCTTTTTCTTATTAACTCAAAAAAAGAAAAATTTTTTAAAAGTTTGAAAAACAGAATTATAAGATAGTATCAGTTTCTGGGACTAACTATCATCTTCAAAGATTAGTCTACAATAAAATGTTTTTTTTTTATTACTTGGAACTAAATAAGATGTTTCTTATAGATTTTTGGATGCTGGAAATAATGTTGCAAGCCAAATTCCATCAGCGTGTTCAAGTTTTCGAAATAACTAAGGTTTCATCACTGAGATATAAAAAAAGCTATATTTTGCATTAATTAAACCTCAATTTCGGACCTCTAGGTGAAATTTGCCTTGCGACATCGTTTTCAGTATCGACAAATTTAAAATAAGAAACACTTTGTCTGGTTCAAAATAATCTTTTGCTTGTTTTAAATTAATAAGTAAACTAGTGCGTGTATTATCTTTTGCTTTTGATAAATTGAAAAATATACAGTACAGAAAAATATCAGATTACTATCTGAAAATTTTATATAAATTTAACTATTTTATTGATATTTCTTGTCCAGAAACCGTACATTTGTAAAGCTCCCGGCTGTACAAAGAGGTATACCGATCCATCGTCGTTGAGAAAACATGTCAAAACCGTTCATGGTGCCGAATTTTATGCAAACAAGAAGCATAAAGGCGGTGGTGGTGGTGATGGTGGTGGCAGCGACGAAGCTGGTGCAGGAGGTAACAGTCCCAGCAGGAGTGAAGATCTGCCTCCGAAGACACCCAGTCTCTCGAGTCCTAGCGTCAAGTCCGAAAGTGAAGCGAACAGTCCGCCAGGCATCATGCAACAACAGGGTAGTCCGCTGGTGGGTGGTTGTAATGACGAAGTCGCGGGAATTGGCGCTCTTACCAGCGATGGAATCGCCCTTACTGAAGAACCATGGAACGAAGAGCCTGATGATTTGGATATCGCCGATCTCCCTGTAGCTCTGCGTGCTATGGTGAGTCTTTTAAGTATCAGAGGACACTTCACTCTCTTCACGAGTACAACTCAAAAAATTTCTTTAATTATTTCTTCATTCATTTCTTTAGTTATTACCACGAATGAGCAAAATTTTAATTTACTGAGACGACAAGGATATCTCAAGAATCTGTCATCAACTGATATTAAGAAGAAAGTTAGAATATTCTAAAATTAATTTTCAGATATAAAGAAAAAGAAAATATTAGGTTATCCGGAAAGTTCGTGCCGATGTTGAAGGAAAATTGAAACGCAGAAAATTTAAATTTTAGTACATTTATTAAATTATATAGGTTAGTCCGCACGAATTTTCCGGACAACTAATAATTTGTACTAAAAAAATTTAACAAAAAAAAAAAGATTTTATTTTTTAATCAAATTGTTCTTTATAGCAAATTGAAAAATTTTAAATAGTTATCATTATTTTTATAAATTGTAAAATTTTAAATAGTAACTTTCTGATATATCTATAAGTGTACACATAAATATGTAAATAATATCGAATGTGTGCGCGCGCGCAACATGGATTGCTCGTAAATAGAAAAAAATGAATTTGAATCTTTATTTATTTTATAATAAAAAATATTCAAATAACATTTGGATGAAATTGGGACTTTCTCATCATACAATGACTGCGTCTTCGAAGTTATGTTATCCTTAAAATAACTTGCTTATTTGACCACCAATGAAACGTGACAGTATTGATACTGAAAATAAAATTTTAAGTAAGATAAAATTTACCTAAAATTTATAAAAAAACAAAAAATTATATTATAATTATATAATATGTATAGTAAAAATTCGAAACGTTCACACAAAATGACAATTTGCTTTATTTAACATTGAAACGAGTTCAGACAGTGTATTTGGAGGAATAAATATTTCAAATGTTATTATATAAATTTTGATAAATATTGCGATTAACTGAAGATCGATTAATGTCTTTCCTCATTCAACAAAGGAAATTCTAACAATGAGAAAATTATAATTTCATTTAATTACATTATACATATATCGTTTTACCTAGCAAACGAGAATGGAATTGAAATGAATTGGAATGGATTCAGATTTTCAGAAATATTGATTCACGAATGATAAATGTTTTTCAATTCTGAATGTATTTTTATTTATTTATAGGAATTGCATAGAGCATATATAGAAATTGCAATATCTCTATATCTTTCAATCTAAAAATAATACAATATTAGCTTTTTCTGGGCATTGTGAATACTGTTCAATTCAAAATTTTGAAATGCAGTTGTAATCCAATCGCATCCAATTGAATTTCATTGAATCCAATTGAATCTAATTAAATCCAAAAAAAAAGTATTCGCATTCAGATAGAAAAAAATTTCAATCTATTTTAATCCATTCTCGTTTGCTGGGTAGTTCAAATATTTTAGCAAATATCTTACCTGGTTTAATAAATATATCTGTGAATCCGGTAATTATCTCAAAGAATTTAGCTACAATAAAATATCCAGCACTGACAATAATTCCCAAAAGCACGAGCACTCCGAGAATCGGAAACGATTTCATACTGGTTATTGGTAATAAGGTCAACATTTGTTTCAACATGATGATTGCAAATGATATTACTACATCCGAATAAGACTCTTGTCAGAACTATAGTTTGGATTGAAGAAACTGTGGTGTGTATATATATATATAGAAGATATATCACTAATTAAAATTATCAGAATAGTGACAACCAATAGCATGACGCGACCTAAAAGTACTAAAAGTAGCGTTCGATTCTTCAAAAAAAGATATTTATAATTCCTAGAAAAAAATAAACATATTTAAACTTACACTGCGTGCATTGAAAACAATGTTGTTGTTTTTAAATTATAGTTTATTTTAATTTTTTATTAATAACACGAAAGTTAATGTTTCTCTGATAAGTTTTCCTTTCAGAACTTAAGAAAATTTCTAAAAATTCCTTAATAAATAAGTTTTTATCTTCTACTGATATTAAAGTATGTTTTTGTATGTTAGAAATAGCTTATGTTTTGAAATTTAGTTCGACAGTTAAGAAAATTATTTATTTAATAAACAGCTTCAAACATTTTCAAGAACTGATTTTAATTTTGTAACTTGCATTCAAAGGAGAATTTTTAAATACTAGCTAAATGACATTTCCACGTTACGGCACATGGAAAAGGAGTATGTGATATGATGTAGTACATGCGCGAACTATATAGTCTTCAAGCAATATATCCTATTTTAACTCCTAAAACTTTGTTTGTTTCAGCATAAAAGAAATTTTCAACTGTTGAAATTCTATATCTATTTCAGTGACAACATAAAAAAATAAAATCTCTTTAAAGTCGAATCTTAGACTATATAAGTTGTCCCTATAATATACACAAACAACATACGTTTTATATCGGTAAGAGATAAAACCTTATTTACTAAGAGATTTCTTGAAATCTTGGAAAGACCTTTTCGTTAATAATAAAATATTAGCTTTCGTGATATTAATAAAAAATTAAAAAATACATTATGAAACAAAGAAAAACTGATGCGGACTTTGAGAAATAATTTATACATTGATTCGTGAAAAAAAAAACAATGATGAAATTTGCTGAAGGCAATTTTATAATTTGAAATTATGATTTTTTCAGAAAACATTTATTTCTAATTAGAATTTGTAATAATATTTTAATTAATCTTGTGATTTATTTTCTATGGTATTCCGTCTTCAATTTACAGTTACGACACTAAAAATAATCCGGATGTAGTTTGTTTGGCAGTAATAATCAAACATGGAAATGGCAATAATAACCAAACATGATTTGGCAATAATAACCAAACAGAAGATATTCTCATTTGTCTTTGGAATAATCTCGGCTTTATCACTGGAGTCATTGATCA
>NW_017259520.1:1943118-1952952 GCF_001594045.1 Atta colombica | reverse complement strand
TCTTTGTTTATCTTAGAGACTTACATTTCTTTTGTGATATTCTTCAACCTTAAATAACATTGTTTTGATTATTCACAGGTTGGCGGTATGGAATCGCAACAACAATTGCAAGTACCAGCGCCCACGTCGAGAAATCGTCTGAAAGGAAGACTGAATGCCAAGGGTACGTCAAACATGCCGATCGTAGGCGTAGCAAATATGCGCGGGATTCGTGGAGTTGTACCTCAGGGTAATATCGGTGATCTCAATAAAAGAATCACTGATTTGAAAATGGAAGGTGGTGGTGGTCAGACACGGCAAACAAGTCTGTCTGATCTTCAATTGAGGTTGCAGCCATTCGGTGAACCGCGAAGGGATAGCAACAGTACCGTCAGCACTTATTACGGTAGCATGAGATCGACAGATTTCAGTAGCAGAAGAAGCAGCCAAGCGAGCGTCGTTAACGCCGTTAGACTGGGCCCAGGATCAGAAAGCTTATACGATCCGATCAGTCCGGGTACGTCCAGACGAAGCAGCCAGATGAGCACCGCTTCTAGCAGAATCGATCAAAATCATTTTCAGGGACCTTACTCGACGAATAATCTCGTTGTTCAAACGCAGAACATGTCTCTTCAGGTATTCTTCATTACAATTCTCACATAAACTCAATAAAGGATGCTCTTAAACAACGTGATATTCTTTTGCAGAATATTCAGACAATGCCAAGCGACTGGAATAATCCGAGTGGTCAGTGTACTCAACCATCGAGTGATAGACGAATGTCCGAACCTATTCGTAGTAATCCAGCCCAAAGGACTTCTCCTCCGATTCCACCCAGGCCGAGATCTGCACAATTACCCGAACTTCAGCCTGAGCTTCATCCCAATCAGGAAGTAATTTTGGACGAAGTGGGTGAAGGAGAAATGGTAGAGAACAAACTGGTTATTCCCGATGAAATGATGCAGTATTTGAATCAGGTAATCACGTTAGAATATTTTTTTAAATTATTTAAACCCGCAACATGTCTCTCATGCTGATTTCTTTTAATCTCCAAATTAACATTATTACTGCAGGTTCAAGCGGGCGGAAATCAAGTCAGCTATCGCGGCAGTCCTCTACCGATTTGCCAATCCCCGATATGTACGAACCCTCTGCATTACCAGCGACAAATGCAACCCACGTGTAATTATAATCAGTCATCACATCAGCAGAACTGTTACTCCTCTCAACAAGTGATACAACAACCCTGTCCGAATTATCAGAATCCCTCTTCTGCACCTTACGGCCAATGTCCGAATTCACGTACAACTCAGCCTCCGTCGCAGTATTGCCCGCCGCCTAATTATGGGTCTCAAGTGACAGGCGGACCAGTGGCAAGCCCAGCTGTGGGTCAAGTCATGTCACCGAGTTCTCATTATACCTCGGCTCATGTGAGCGATCAGCCATTGACATCCCCTGCAGCTGGCGCTCTGGCACCACAACACGCACCACAAAATCTGCCCCAGAATTCCGCTCAACTCTCCAGAAATTGTCCTCAGAGTCATGCACATGCTTACTATCCCAGTTACGGTTGCGCGAATCAAATGAACGCGAATTGCAATGGCACTAGTGGCCAAGTCAGTGGTCATCATTCTAATCAGACCTGCACACAATCTAATCACGCTGTACAGATGCGGTTAACGAACAATTGTCAACAATTATCGCCGCATTGCACTCAACAATCCACACCCATACCTAATCCATCAAATATTGCTCATCCAAGTGCTCAGTGTAGTCAGCCGTCCGGTCAGTGTAGGCCTATCGTAACGTCCAATGGTCAAATACCCAACGTACACTCTGCCCCATCTCCGGTGGCTAATCAGTGCAGTCCGATGTCACCTCGTTGTTCTCAATTGAATCACGCGAATCAAGGCAAATCAATGAATACGCTTGCGACAAACCTTCAAAGCTGTCAACAGCAAACTCAACAATCGGCTACAGCGTCCTGCTTGCAGGTCAACAATTGTATTCATCCCAGTGGAGCACATCGTCAAGTCAACGATGGTGGCGGAAGCTCAAAGAGAACGTCACCACAACTTTGTAACGCTCAACAAACTAACTGCAGGATGCAACAGCAGCAACAAACCTGCGCGCATAATTGTCAAACTAGTACGAATCCTCCGGCTCAATACAATTGCAATTGCGCATGGACTTACGGAAATCAATGTTACCACGGTCAACATGGTGGATCATTGCCGGAGATACAATGCAGAGATATTAGCCAATCACAACAAGGCTCGCCGATAAAACCTCCTCAAGGTATGAGACAAGACTCCTACCGCAGAACATTGGAGTACGTTCAGCAATGTAGGAACTGGTCGATTAATGCTCAAACCCATGAGACCAACGTCTCCAGCTCGACGCATCCTATGTCATTGCCGCAACCTTTACCAGCTAGTGCCAACATGGTTGTCAATGACATGACATCTTCGCTTAGTTCTTTACTAGAAGAAAATAGATATTTACAAATGATTCAATGACCTGTCTACTGTAACGAGCAATATCAATTTAATTTCACTATCGATTGATAAATTGTTGCGCTTAAACAATTTTTTATTCGATCGTTACAGATAACATAAGTTTATGTTTAATATAAAATTTGCTATACATAAATAAAATTAAAATATTAAACATGAAACATTTGACAAAATTTATGGTAACTTTATGTAAAAACAATCGATTTATAGTTTGCAGATTTTTAGATTCATTACTGACCTTTATCCCACATATCTGTCTCAATTTATTGATTAAAGAATTAAAGGTTGTGAATAAAAAAAGTATAACATAATTATAATACATTTCGAGAGAACAATAAACTAACACATTTAATAAAATTAAAAATTACATATAACTGTATATAGGAGCAGTACATTCGTACTTAGTAAATTTTTTATGTTCAAGCTCTCTCTTTTCTCACGATTTATAAGAAAAAAATTATTTAAAGAATTAAAAATTTTAAATGAAATGATTATATTCCGATTTGGAAACTAATATATACTTTCGGCAAAATTTAGTATGGTGTACGATAAAAAATGTTGACAAATTAATAAATAAACTTAATTTTAAATTTGATTAGAACTATTATTATCGCACTATATCTACCCTAATAGTGGAATTTAGTTAAAATTTTCGTACGCGTATTAACATTTATTAATTTTATCATTCACATTTTAGCGATGAACTACCTGATGTAACTAAAATAAGTAATCCAGTATAATAGCATAGAGAATTTAAATGAATTCAGTCGTACGTCAATCAATTCTGAATTTTAGATGCAAAAAGAATTCTTTTTCTGAAAAGTTCTGAAAAAAAGAATTTTTTTTACATCTGAACTCAGAATTCATGACATATGATTAAATTCTTTTGAATTCTTTTGAAACTCTCTGTGTTGTCTAGGAAAATTTAATTCCCGTTTTTAAATAGCAAGATTGGTTTTATAACATTAACACACACACACACACACACACACACACACACACACACACACACACACAATCAACTTCTATACGAATAAAATTTTTAGTCGCGATATAAGACTACGAAGTGCCTTAAATAACATGCATTTGATGAGTGCCACTGTAATAAATTATTATAATATAATTGAAAATATCAATTCACGACATTAAGTACCTCGAAAATTCCGCTCATAGTAAGTTAGAAGTAAGCAATAGATCATAAAGATAGTCCATATTTTATCTATGAATAAAATATTGTTTCTCTTTGATAGAAGACAAAATTAATCACACACACAATGATGATTGATAAATCTTATTGTGTGAGATATTTTTGGAAAAAAAAACCTGTGTACTTTAAATTATTGTAAATATATTTTTATAATATTATATACGTTTTGTACATCAATTTTATTATGCGACAAGCGTGCCAATATAGCATTAGCTTACTATAATTAAGCTCAATGAAGTATAGTGTACATCGCCGTACAGTGTGATAAAGAAAGTTCATAAATAATCAAGTAGGTTATCAAGATTAATAAAAGTAACAAAGATTTTAAATTAAGAAATTGGATTAATCTTAATAAAAATCCATTTGTAAGAAACTAATATTAAAATAAAAAGTGTAGATACAATTTAAGCACTATTAAGGATGAGGATCAATGTAAACATTAGGAATGTGTGCAGACGTGTTCTAAAATGTCTTTCCTAGATACTATTTTGGAAATTTTAGGAAATAAATATTACAATACACAATTGCCTTCAACCTGTAATAATATTAAAAGTGTTTTTAAATGTCTCCAGTAAATATTAGAATATAATAATTAACAGCAACTAATAAAAGAACATTTTAGAACGTATTTAAAAAATTTGAAAATATATCAATATGCCTAGTGCTGTTTTTGTTATATAAACGAGTTTTATATGAAATCTTATTACATTGCAATTACGATATTAATTATTTTGTGAATATTATACATATTTACTACGATAGTTATCATAAGCTAATAAAACATGTATAGCCTATTTGAAAATATTAGAATGGAGCCTCGTAGAAGCGTCTATGCATTTGCAAAATTGTTAATTATTTCGAAAATAAATCATATGAAATCCTAAATTATGTTTTCTTAATTAAAATGTCCTTTACTCTTACATATACAAAAAAAAATTTAATATTTTAAATTGATTAAAATAACTTTATTATACCTGGACGAACAGTAAATCATTCCGTTAAAATTACAACACAACATATAAATAGAAATTTATTAATAGCAATAAAATCATATTTTTACTTTCTAATTTATTCTTTGTACAGTCATTTAATTGAAGATTTAATTGAAGATCACATTTAATTGAAGATCAGGCGTATGTATTAAATTTATTTATATATATATATTGAGTGACGTTTTATTAACACAATAGCAAATATGAAATTATACTGATAAAGATTTGTTTATCCCCATTTATTTCATACCTTTTTCTTTTCTAATAATAATATTAGCATAATTTGAGATAATTTTCATAATTTAATCTACTAGTAAAATAATACAAGATATCTCATGAAATTGAAATATACAGTATTTAAAAATAATCGTTAAAAAACATAAAGTAGGCCCATTAAATAATCGATCCAACGTTAAAAGAAATTCAACATATGTTTTTTTCTCATGGAATATTATCCATGAGACAAATATTGAAGTGAAAGTTGCGCAAGCGCATTAACCGTTTCTTACTCAGTATCTTCGTTCTTTCAATAGTGCAGTTGTATGTTATTTCTTTTCTATTCTTTAGAACAAAAATATTTAAAGAATGTCATATCCACAATAGATTAAACGTATTTAAAGCTAGTATGTACACAAAGTCAAAGGAATTAAACGAAAATAATAATAAAAATTTTTATAAAGTAAGTAAATGAAAAATCAAAACAAAATTCATAACTGTTCAATTATGTATATTTATAAACATATAGGATTCATTCAGACAGATTTCTTTCAGAGAGAAATAATTCCGCTCTATCTACAGAAGAGCGCTTTGTCAAAAATTGCGAGACACTCTGTATAATATATAATTTTGCTTTTTTTTTTATATTTTGTTAGTTTTATCTATTGAAGAAAGTTAAAAATTGTAGAAAAATGTTTTAGTAACTATAAATGAATAAAAAGAAATGTATAATTATTACCACATTTAAATGAATGAATAAATATTCTCTATTTTGATCCCTTTCATTTTATTTTAAATTTTAACATTAATTTTATACATTACTTTAAATACGAAGTGTCATTGCGGTCTAAATGTTAAGATGTTGAACTATTATATATATTCATATAAATGAATTAATTTCAGAAATGATAATTGTATATGATTGTCTTTCAATCTGAAATTTTAATCCCCCCAAATTTCCCAAATTAATCTTAAAAAACTGTAATAAACTTATTATGAAAAATATTGCCTTAGTCTGGAGTCGAATTGGACCTCTTGCATTTCGAGTGAGCGTCCTAATTTAAGATTAATATCTATATAAATATTTATTACTTGATACTTTTTGTAGAGTAGAAGTCGAACGATTAAATAATCGATTCACAGTGTGGAACGAAATTTAACAGATGTTTCCTTTTCATAGAATATCATTCACACGAGAAATTATAAAGTGAATGTTACACAATCATATTATTAATTCGTCAGTTTTCAGAGCTCATTCGTATGTTTCATTTCAATATATATGTACTTGTACGTTATATATATGGTCTGTGTGCTGGAGTATAAATGTTCTAAAAGTGTCACACGTAAACATAATTATATAATAACAATATTGTATAACATTATTGTATAATAATTATATGATTAATTTACTTATATTTCTATTTTTTTTAATATATGATATATGAATATTTCTTACGTTATCTATAAATTAAATAATGTTTTATAAAATATGAAATAATATAGGTTTATAAATCTTAAACAGAAAACTATAAAATAGTAGTATTAAAATAATATCAATTCTCAAGATACAACATTAAAAAACAGAATAAATAATATATATGTGTCTATTAAATTAATCTAAGGCTCTATAAGACAATAAAGTGGAATTAATTAAAAAAAGATAAGCTAACCCATACGTAAAATTAAGTCACTACTTAATTTATTTCCTTCTCTCTTAATATGTAAATTATTATACTATTAAATATAAAGTAATGTGCCATGCAAATATGTATATTAGTTAATCTTTTCCTTACATTAAGTATTATTATAAAATATTTCTTCTTCTATCCTTCAACTATACATTATTTATGTCAATGACTTCGCTTTTTAGACATGAGATATATTGTAAACTGTCTTTTATTTACTTCATGCTATTACAATACAAACTATAATATATTATTATGATTGCATTGAATATATAACAATAAAGTAAGAAACGGACGCATTTATTAACTGTAAAAATTATTATATTTGTTTTCATTTTGTTGCATTATATAAAAAATATATTTTTAGTATTATAGTACAGCACATAAAATATATATTTTGTGTACCGTGGCAAAACATTCTAAGGACGCTACAAACAATCCACCGACTTTCAGGCCAAAACTTTTATTACCTCTTTGCAGCAGGATCAATATTAGCCTTTGTATGGGTAAAGGAGTTACGTACCATTGAACTTTGTATCTAAAATTAATGATGATTTAAAAAATTAGAAAAAAATAAGAACATTTAGATGATGCTTTTTCATGTATATATATGTATATATATATATCATGTATATATATGTGCCATGTATTATATTAATTCTTTAAAATTTAATTACTAATACTTTTCACTTTTTTATTAATAATTTAGAGGCCAATTTTAAAACTCTTAACTGTAATTGTAACATTATAATCGTTAAAAGTTACATAATAGGCTTCTAAAGTTCTTTTATATAATTACAGTATAAAACAATTATATTACTTACGCAGTGACAAATATATAATTATTATGATCTATAATTTGCTGTCCGATCAAAGTACATAAAAACATGTATGAAAAACAAAAAAATGTGATTATAAAACATAGTAAAAGTTCTCCAGTATTATATTCGAGTAATACAATCTGAAAGAGCTAGAAAGACAAATGTATTATTAGCTACGTTCAACAGAGAGAACTAATCAGATAGCACTTAGTGATTCTTTAACATAATTGGTTCTTGCCTTTAGTTCTTCACTGGATCTAAGTATAGAAACCAATTATATTGAAGAATTACTAAGCGCTAACTGATTAATTTTTCTGCTGAACGCAGCTATTCAGATCAAATCGAGGGAATATACTATAAATGTAATTTAGCACAACATTTATCTACTATAAATTAATGTATTAAGGTATATATATTTTCATAAATAGAAAATTATGAATTTTAATTATAATTGCTATATATATGAAATATTTCTTATTATTATTATATATATTATATTTTAAATAAATATTACAACAAATTTATAATAAATTTGAAGATATCAAAAATTTGATGTTATATTATTAAGAATCTACGTGTGAAGTGAATTTCTGGCAGTAAAATTAATAGTTACATCTTATTTTTTATATAATCATTTTTTAATTTTATATTTAAAGCTTGTATTGTAAAAAATTTAAATATCCGGATATGGATTTAAAAATAAAAAAATTGTGTTAACGAATATATGTCAATAATACCTTAAAATCCAAATTTAAATAATCTTTTCATAATATTGTTACTTTCAAAATATTAATCTAATCTTTAGCAATATTGTTTGTTAGAAAAAAACATTAAGATTATTAATCTAAAGCAACATAACGAAATAATATGCAAACCATTGTAAAAAACAAGACGCACTCGAAAAATATTTAGGCTTATAGAAAGAACTCCAAATGCTATTAAAAGCATGAACGAGATTTGAAATCTGGATATAAAATAGTTGCAGAATCTAAAAGCAAACGTAGGTTATTACGAATGTTATATTTATTACAGAATATATAGATACCTACGTCATAGATTTTCGATGAATATCTACAGCACGAATTAGATCTTTATAAATCCAAATCTCTTTCTGCATACTAGGATCTTTTAATGTATAAATATGTGTAGTTTTCTTGATACGATAACTGTAAATAATTTAATAACTGATAACTATAACAAGAAATAAAAATATAGAAATACAGATTTATAGAAATAAGAGAAAAAAATTGGTTTGATAATATAATAGCTCTTGATAATATAAACAAAAAATTTAACTCTTAATAATATAATTTCAGAAAATAATTTTTATTAGTATGCTCACGTTGCGCATTTATTATTGATCTGATTCTATAGCATAATACATATCTATGCACAAACACTTATTGTTATGATAAGCTTATTTGTAATAACATATAAATCCGGATATATAACTGCTGAGAATTTTCAATAACATTAAAATATGAATGTAAATATTAACTATTTCTCACGTATTTGATTTTATTCCATTAAAATTTTGCTTTTAAGATAAAGTTAAAAAGTAATTTTAGATATACTATACTGCACATCATTGTAAGGAATCATGCATACTAAGATTTCGTTATTTTAATAAAATAACTATTTAAATTTATAATTTTAAGCTAATTAATAACTGATATGTTATAAAGTAAATTTTTCATATCAAAACAAATACGTTTTATAAATGAGAAAAAAAGTCCATTTCTAATTTAAATTTTGTAACAACTTTTAAAATGCTTATTAACATCAAATTATTGATTATTTCCCATATTGATTAGCATCAATATTATTATTGTAGCAGTTGCTTTTCAATTTAATTGTTTGATATTTTTACTTCAGTTCTTTTCATGACTATGTTTCATGACTGAAAATGATATCGGCACATAGTTCACAGAATTAGGTATACATCTACTCATAAAATTCACACCGAAGTATTTAAACACAACTTAAAATACAACTCATACCATGTAGACTTTTGTTCTTATTGTTAATCGTGTATTCTCTCAGCTCAGACTCTTTGTTAAATTATTTAATTATTATATGTTTATTATGTTACCTAGCAATTTTGAACATTCCGCAGAAATGTTGAAGATATGCAAGGAGCAATGATCCTGTCGTTATTAATGCTGTGCTCCCTATAGTAAAACTTGCACTTATATGAAAAAATAATAAATAGAAATGTTTTTGTTGATCGATAAAATATTCAGTGGAGATCGCAGGCGGCAGGTGATGTAATCGAGATACGTTTGTAGATAATACAATAAATTCCATTAGAGAGGTGCTCATATATACAGATATGCTACAAATAAGAATCACTACTCATTATTATGAAATATCAAATATAAAATATATTTTTTAATACTCTTTAAATTTTATATTATT
>NW_017259520.1:1928045-1942565 GCF_001594045.1 Atta colombica | reverse complement strand
TATATATATATATATTTGATAGTTATTTTAACAAATGTAGTTGACAACTTGCCGTTTCACTGTTAATGTAAAAGGAATTATACTTTATAACACAACTGATTAAAGGAAGTGCTGTAGAAAGAACTTTAATGATGTCATCTGTAGAACATGTTGAAGTCAAAATTGCTATAAACTATAAATAATAATTTTTTAAAAAGAAGTAAAAAATCGATATTTACATTTTATCACTTTATATAACAATTATTATCAAGTCTTATAATTGGATTTGCGAGTTTTTTTATTTGGATACAATATTAAAGTGCTAACGTTTCGTAAACAATTCATTTTAGGACAAGAAGCAGCTTGATGTTGTATTAAGTTGATATTGATATGAAGTAAATTACAATGTTAACAGAAAATTGGTATTCTAATATTTTAATAATGAATTTGGACAAGGAGATAATCTGCGAAACGCATGACTTCTGTATAAAAAATTTTCGTGAAAGCCTTATAAATATTAAATTGCATAAATACAATTTTCAAAATTTCTAATCTAATTATGTAACTATATACAATAAAAATCGACATATATAATAACATTTTATTATTGAAACATGTAACTGTATATATATGCGTACATGTAGTTGCACAGATTTTTTTTATACGTATAAAGAGTAAGATTTTACTAATATTTGCGCTAATGTTTTATATTTAATTGGCCATTTGATAATTCAAGTCAATTAATATTTTCAGAGAAATATCAGTTCTTAAGTTAATCAGCAATATAAATTTAGAATTATAAATCAATTCTAGATCTAATATAATACTAGAATTAAAATTTTTATACCTGAAATGCAATGCAAGTTATAAGGAGGCTAAATATACATATTATTTGCAATCCAACAAATTTTGATTTTTCATAAGGCCACAAGCCAACTATCAACAAGAGAGTTCGATTAAGATTGAAATATCTATTCACAACACTGTTCATGTTTCAGCTAACTCTAAAATGCTTTTAACGGAATTGATCAATAAAGTTGCGCTTATTCCCACCATACAGTTGAATGATTAAATGTTTAAAAAATTTGTTTTTCTAATTCAAGAAATGTTCTACAATTTAAGACAATTTCAGTAATTCAATCAATTTCATGGAATTGTTGAAATTTACATAAATTTTAGAAAATTTTTTGAATCTTCAATGATAAAAGTACCATGAAATGTTCAATAAAATACTGATGTAGTATTAAAACCCTCATAATTTAATATTACTTTTTTAAAATATGGTGCGTTTATGCGCTCGATTCAGCTACGAAGAAATTCAACAGATGCTCTTTTCTCATAGAATAACATCCATATGAAAAACTATGGCTGTAAAACTATAGCGCAAGCACTGTAGCTTCATTTTCAACGACGCGTGTTCGCTTGCATCATTCTCAAATACGCTCTTGTAAGTCACCCTCGATTTTTTACTCACTACTATCAATTTGAAAATACAGTAAATTAATTATAAAATTATTAGTTTGTATTTTAGACCTTAATTTTAACAATAAACACACGTATATAATTTATATTACATATTTGTAACATCTAATTAAGTTTTATATATATAGTGTAGAATAATTGTTGCAGAACACTTGTTGCATTAATATTATGATAAATGAACTTTGAACAATAATAAATATTAATTAGCGTTCAATGAGAACATTTAAAGTGGGGCATTTTGAGCGCAATACATAAAATATATTCACAATAATTTTACATTTTTTGTCGATATAATATTCTTGGACTTTTCAGTTTAATTTAAATCATCATTAGCAATAGCATGTAATTTTCATAAGCAATTTTCCAATCCGCATATGTTGGAAATGGTCTCTGCGTTCCAGAGAACCCCTACTTCTTAACTGAGAAATGCCATTATTTTTCTTCGTTATTAAAATGTGAATAACCAAATGATACTCGAATGAAACAATGATATTAGTTGTATTGATTTTACAGTTTCTCACTTTTTCTCACAACGCAGAGACAACATCATCAACATATGATGTTGTCTCTGCGTTGTGGATTAGAGTATTGCTTATGAAAATTATATGGTATTGGTAATGATAATTTAAAGTAAAAACCGTAATGTCCAAGAATATTGTATTATCAAGTAACGTAAAATTATTGTGAATATGTTTTTATGTATTGCTCTCCAAGTACTGCGCTGTAAATGCCTTCACTGCTCGCTAATTAATACTTATTATTGTGTGATTTTCGAGAACCCTATTAAACATAATTGTTTTTAAATAAACTTTAATTACATTAAAGACGCATCATGATCACGAAATAAAATACATTTTTCCGATGTACTTCTATATATATAGAGAGGGGATTGCAGCTTTGCTCGAAAATAAAATTAAATAAACTAATTTTTTTCTGTAAGTTAAAAATTATCGATGTTTTACGACACATTTCCACTTGTTGCTAACGTTTCATTTTTACCATTCGAACTTTCACCTTCAATATTCTTTACATTGCTAGGATCGGATAACGATTCAGGTACCTATACGAAAAAAAAATTAAAGTATTAGAAAATGAATCGTGGATAATTTATCATACAAAATTATCACATATTTTTATCTGACGAGGTAAATTAGACAAAGTGAATAAAGAGAATACTTATCGTTCAGATATACCACGAAGAAGAAGATTCGCAATCAATTTACTGATCCTATGAAAGGAACGTTCAATTTACTGATAAAGATCCTATGAAGTTCATTAGCAAGAAAATTACATTTTGCAAGTACATAGGTCATTGTTATGATTTCAACTCATTATTACCGTATCATTGAATTTATTTATTCTTAATTTTTTTTGGCGGAACTGTGAGAATGGTTATTCGCAGATATTGTAAATAAATAATATAACATTTGGCGAATCAGGCCATCGTGGCCTTGATTTTAAAATCATAATTAGATTTGATTAAACACCAATCAATTGCGGTCCTTTCATTTAAAAATACTTACGAAATCAATCTTAGAATAGTAGTATTTGTTATGAGATTATTAAGCATTGTTAGAGAATCACAAGTCATTTTATGTGAGCCTATGGACTTTGACCAAGGCTAAACTCGTCTACGAAAATGTGAAAAAGTTCATGCGGCAAGTGTAGTATTTGATACTTTGTGTAGAAAAGCGATTGATGTAAAAGAAGAAAATACTAAGCATGGAAAATCTTTATTAAATTTGAAAGTGTCTGGCGATGGATCCTGAAAAACACGCGGCTTCTTTTCATTATTTGGTGTCACGACGATAATAGGAAATTACACTGGCAGGATAATAGATTGTAAAGGGCAGTTATTGCCAATCATACGTATTAGAAAAATAAACAAAACTGAAAACAATCTTCTATGATACAAACAACACAGGCAAGAATGTATTATAAACCATACTGACTTTGCAGGAAAAATGTTGTGCGCGATAACCTCTCGAGTCTGACAGTAGCCACTGAATACAGGAGCATAGTCTTTTTTAGTTATCAAATCTGAAATATAAAATATGCACTTCCAAATAGCAGATCCAATAATGAATAATAAATAAATGTACACGGAATGGTGATTTTAGCATCATCCATCCTGTAACACGTGGAAGTATTATTTTATTATAATAACGGGGACGCTAAGTGATCGTTCCATTTAAATTTAGTATTCTTTGCCATAGGATTTTCTATTTTCAATTCAACAATTGTGATTGCAATATAAGAAATCGAAGACAATCCAAATATCGATTTTCATGTACCTGCGGATTCTTAAAAATTCTTGTCCTTCATACTGGATTCTCCATTTTGAATTGCACATTTTTTACTACAGATTTGAAATCAGTGATTAAAAAAGACTACACACCATGCTCTCGTATTTGATGGCTATGTCTCTGACTCAAAGGGATATGCGCGAGTCGTTGACGCATTAAATTCAATAATTTCTGAACAAATGATCGGAAAATTAGTTTCTCAAAAAAGGATTTAAACTAGAAACATACAATTATGAGAACAAATTGTCAGATATTTTTAATGATTTTTTATTTTTTTCTTTCGAATTATTTGGTTTTATATTTCAAAGTTTGTCAATTTTTCCGGTTTTTTGCAACTTTTTCAAAGTTTTTTAAATGTGATTTGCATAAAACATTTTTATAATATCGAAAAAATATTTTAGTATTGTTGGAACATTTCTGAGTTAAATGCCACAAAACAGACCTCGATATCATTTTTTGTTTAATGTGTCTGTTTAGAAATTGTTTTGCGATTATTTAAAAAATTGAATGTATTGGAAAAAAAACGAACATAATAGCTTTCAGCGCTTCAAAATCCAATGAAAACATCTTTCAAAGTTCAAAGAGGAAGACCCCCCCCCCCCCCACCGTCTAAATTTTTTCGGCTTATATAATCGGTCCAGTATCGAACAAAATTTAACAGATGTTCCTTTTTCATAGAATACCATTCACGCAAGAAATATAAAGTGAATGTTACGCAAAAATATTATTAGTTCGTCAGTTTTCATTGCTCGTTCGTATGTTTCAATATGTATATATTTATACGTTTATGATCTACTGGGGTATAATTGTTTTAAAAGTATTACACGTAAACATTATTATACAATAACAATGTTGTGTAATATTAATGTATAATAATTCTATATTAATGTAAAAATTATTATTAATTAATGTACTTACATTTCTATTTTTTTTTAATATATAGTATATATTTCCTATGTTGTCTATACTAAATTATCTATATTAAATTAATGTCTATAAAAAGATCTGACAATTTGTTCTCATAATTGTATGTTTCTAGTTTAAATCCTTTTTTGAGAAACTAATTTTCCGATCATTTGTTCAGAAATTGAATTTAATGCGTCAATGACTCGCGCATACAGTGCGCGATATCCCTTTGAGTCAGAGACATAGCCATCAAATACGAGAGTATGGTGTGTAGTCTTTTTTAATTACTGATTTCAAATCTGTAGTAAAAAATATGCAATTTAAAATGGAGAATCCAGTTGTGAAAGACAAGAATTTTTAAGAATCAGCAGATACATGAAAATCGATATTTGGTTTGTCTTCGATTTTTTATATTGTCTATACTAAATTAAATAATGTTTTATGAAATATGAAATATTACAGGTCTAAATATCAAATAGAAGCTCAAAAAATAGTAGTATTAAAATAATATCGATTTTCAAGGCAATATTAAAAAAATAGAATAAATAACATAAATATGAATGCATTAAAGTAATCTAAGAATCTAAAAGGTGTGAAGAAGAAGGATATTAAAAGAATAAAAAAAAAGCTAACACGTAAAATTTAGTAATTACTCAATAACATAGTCACTATTCAATCTATTTTATTCTGTCTTTATTATGTAATTCTGTCTTTATTATATAATATTATGTAATTTACTATTAAATATAAAAAAAAATAACATATAATGCAAATATGTATATTTTTTTACTTTTTTTTTACATTAAATATTAATGTACAATATTTTTTTTCATCGTTCATTTATAAATTAGTTATGTTAATATTTTTGCCATTTTTTATTTGATCGTTACAGATAACATAAATTTATGTTTAATATCAAATTTGCTTTGTACATGAATAAAATATAAACATGAAACATTTGACAAAATTTATGGTAATGTGTAAGTTTATATAAGAACAGTCGATTTATAGTTTGCAGATTTTTAGATTCATTACTAACTTTTATCCCATATATATGTCTCAATTTATTGATTAATGAATTAAAGATTGTGAATAAAAAAGTATAATTATAACACGTTTCGAGAAAACAATAAATTAACACATTTGATAAAATTAAAAATTACACGTGAGTGTATATAAGAGCAGTACATTCGTACTTAGTAAATTTTTTATGTTCAATTTCTCTCTTTTTTCATGATTTATAAGAAAAAAATTGTTTAAAGAATTAAAAATTTTAAATGAAATAATTACATTTTGATTTGGAAACTAATATATACTTTCTGCAAAATTTGGTATGTTGTACGATAAAAAATATTTACAAATTAATAATTAAATGATTAATTTTAAATTTGATTAGAACTATTATTATCGCATCACTATATCTACCCTAATAGAGGGATTTAGTTGAAATTTTCGTACGCGTATCAACATTTATTAATTTCTCTTTTATCATTCTCATTTTCGCGATGAACTACCTGATGTAACTAAAATAAGTAATCCAGTATAATAGCACAGAGAATTTAAAAGAATTCAGTTGTACGTCATCAATTCTCAATTCGTTTTAGATGCAAAAAGAATTCTTTTTCTGAGAAGTTCTGAAAAAAAGAATTCTTTTTTCTGAAAATGAACTCAGCATTCATGACATACGATTAAATTCTTTTGAATTCTTTTGAAACTCTCTGTGTTGTCTGGGAAAATTTAATTCCCGTTTTTAAATAGCAGGATTGATTTTATAACATTACACACACACACACACACACACGCACACACGCATGGACGCACACGCACAGTCAACTTTTATATGATTAAAACTTTTAGTCGCGATGACTATGAAGTGCCTTAAATAACGTGCATTTAATGAGTGTCACTGATGTAATATTATATTACAATTGAAAATATCAATTCACGACATTAAGTACCTCGAAAATTCCACTTATAATATATTAGAAGTAAGCAATAAATCATAAAGAAAGTCCATGTTTTATCTACGAATAAAAATAAAATATTGTTTCTCTTTGATCGAAGACAAAATTAATCACTCACACAATGTATGATTGATAAATCTTATTGTGTGAGATATTTTTAGAAAAAAAACCTGTGTATTTTAAATTATATTTTTATAATATTATATACTCTTTGTACATCAATTTTATTATGCGACAAGCGTGCAACATAGCATTAGCTTACTATAATTAAGCTCAATGAAGTATAGTAGTACAGTGTGATAAAGAAGAAAGTTCATAATCATTAGGTTATCAAGATTAATAAAAGTAACAAAGATTTTAAATATAAGAAATTGGATTAATGAAAATCCATTTGTAAGAAGCTAATATTTATAAGAAGCTAATATTGTTAATTATTACGAGAATAAATCATATTAAATCCTAAATTATGTTTTCTTAATTAAAATGTCCTTTACTCTTACATATACAAAATAAAACATTTAATATTTTAAATTGATTAAAATAACTTTATCATTCCTGAACGAAATCGTGAATCATTCCATTAAAATTTATACAACACAACAAATAAATAGAGATTTATTAATACAGATTTATTAAGATTTATTAAGCAATAAAACACATTTTTATTTTCTAATTTATTCTTTGTACAGTCATTTAATTGAAGATTATGATCAGGGGTATATATTAAATTTATTTATATATTAATTGAGTCATGTTTTATTAACACAGCAGCAAATAGAGATTATAATGATCTATAAAGATTTATTTATCCCCATTTATTTCACATCTTTTTTTTTTCTAACAATTATATTAGCATAATTTGAGATAATTTTCATAATTTAATTTACTAGTAAAATAATACAAGATATATCATTAAATTGAAATACACAATTTAAAAATAATCGTTAGAATACATAAAGGCCCATTAAATAATCGATCCTACGTTAAAAGAAATTCAACATATGCTTTTTTCTCATGGAATATTATGAGAACGATCCGTGAGACAAATAATGAAGTGAAAATTGCGCAAGCGCATTAACCGTTTTTATTCATCAGTATTTATCTTCGTTCTTTGATAGTGATATAATTGTTATTTCTTTTCTATTCTTTAGAACAAAAATATTTTAAGAATGACACATCCTCTACAGATTAAATGAATTTAAAGCTAGTATGTACATAAAGTCAAAGGAATTCAACGAAAATAATAATAAAAATTTTTATAAATGAAATAAATGAAATACCAAAACAAAATTCATAGATGTTCAATTATATATATTTATAAACATATAGAATTCATTCAGATAGATTTCTTTCAGAGAAAAATAATTCCGCTCTATCTACAGAAGAATGCTCAAAAATTGCGAGACACCCTGTATAACATATAATTTTGCTTTTTTTTTATATTTTGTTAGTTTTAGTTCTATTGAAGAAAATTAAAAATTGTTGAAAAATGTTTTAGTAACTATAAATGAATAAATGAGAGGAATGTATAATTATTATCACATTTAAATGATAGAATAAATAATCCCTATTTTTATCTCTTTCGTTTTAAATTTTAACATTAATTTTATACATTACTTTAAATACGAAGCGCCACTACAGTCTGAATGTTAAGATGTTGAACTATGATATATATTCATATAAATGAATTAATTTCAGAAATGATAATTGCGTGCCGATATGATTGTCGGACTTTCAACGTATTCAATCTGAAATATTAATAATCCCCCCAAATTTCCCAAATTAATCTTAAAAAACTGTAATAAACTTATTACGAAAAATATTACCTTAGCCTGAAATCGAAACCGAATCTCTTACGTGAACGTCCTAATTTAAGATTTAATTAATTTGGGAAATTTTCATCGTAATGTTCAGACTGTGACGCTTCATATTAAAAGTAATGTATTTAACATAAACGGTTTTGTTTCCAATCTTATTATTAATTTTATAATTTAAATTAATTCAATAATTTAGCTACAACGATACAAAAAAATATCAGTGAGACTAAAATATTTATTACTTGATACTTTTTGTAGAGTAGAAGATCGAACGGTTAAATAATAGATTCACAGTGTGGAACGAAATTTAACAGATGTTTTCCTTTTCATAGAATATCATTCACGCGAGAAATTATAAAGGGAATGTTACACAAACATATTATTAATTCGTCAGTTTTTACAGCTCATTCGTATGTTTCATTTCAATATATGTTATATATATATGTACGTTATATATCTGTGTGCTGGAGTATAAATGTTTTAAAAATATCATAAACATAATTACATAATAACAATATTGTGTAATATTATTGTATAATAATTATATAATTATTGTACTTATATTTCTATTTTTTTTTAATGTATGTTATATTTATGATATATTTCTTGTTTATTGAATGATATATTTCTTATGTTATCTATACAAAATTAAATAATGTTTTATAAAATATGAAATAATATAAATTTATAAATATCAAACAGAAGATTATATAAAATAGTAGTATTATAGTAATTAGTAGTAAAATAATATCGATTCTCAAGGTACAACATTAAAAAACTGAATAAATAATATATATGCGTGAGGTATTAAATTAATCTAAGACTCTATAAGACAATAAAGTGGAATATTAATTAAAAAAAGAAAGCTAACACATACGTAAAATTATATCACTACTTAATTTATTTTACTCTTTCTTAGTATGTAAATTATTACTATTAAATATAAAGTAGCGTGCAATGCAAATATGTATATTAGTTAATCTTTTCTTTATATTAAGAATTATTATAAAATATTTCTTCTTCTATCCTTCAACTATACATTATTTATGTCAATGACTTCGCTTTTTAGACATGAGATATATTGTAAACTGTCTTTTATTTACTTCATGCTATTACAATACAAACTATAATATATTATTATGATTGCATTGAATATATAACAATAAAGTAAGAAACGGACGCATTTATTAACTGTAAAAATTATTATATTTGTTTTCATTTTGTTGCATTATATAAAAAATATATTTTTAGTATTATAGTACAGCACATAAAATATATATTTTGTGTACCGTGGCAAAACATTCTAAGGACGCTACAAACAATCCACCGACTTTCAGGCCAAAACTTTTATTACCTCTTTGCAGTAGGATCAATATTAGCCTTTGTATGGGTAAAGGAGTTACGTACCATTGAACTTTGTATCTAAAATTAATGATGATTTAAAAAATTAGAAAAAAATAAGAACATTTAGATGATGCTTTTTCATGTATATATATGTATATATATATATCATGTATATATATGTGCCATGTATTATATTAATTCTTTAAAATTTAATTACTAATACTTTTCACTTTTTTATTAATAATTTAGAGGCCAATTTTAAAACTCTTAACTGTAATTGTAACATTATAATCGTTAAAAGTTACATAATAGGCTTCTAAAGTTCTTTTATATAATTACAGTATAAAACAATTATATTACTTACGCAGTGACAAATATATAATTATTATGATCTATAATTTGCTGTCCGATCAAAGTACATAAAAACATGTATGAAAAACAAAAAAATGTGATTATAAAACATAGTAAAAGTTCTCCAGTATTATATTCGAGTAATACAATCTGAAAGAGCTAGAAAGACAAATGTATTATTAGCTACGTTCAACAGAGAGAACTAATCAGATAGCACTTAGTGATTCTTTAACATAATTGGTTCTTGCCTTTAGTTCTTCACTGGATCTAAGTATAGAAACCAATTATATTGAAGAATTACTAAGCGCTAACTGATTAATTTTTCTGCTGAACGCAGCTATTCAGATCAAATCGAGGGAATATACTATAAATGTAATTTAGCACAACATTTATCTACTATAAATTAATGTATTAAGGTATATATATTTTCATAAATAGAAAATTATGAATTTTAATTATAATTGCTATATATATGAAATATTTCTTATTATTATTATATATATTATATTTTAAATAAATATTACAACAAATTTATAATAAATTTGAAGATATCAAAAATTTGATGTTATATTATTAAGAATCTACGTGTGAAGTGAATTTCTGGCAGTAAAATTAATAGTTACATCTTATTTTTTATATAATCATTTTTTAATTTTATATTTAAAGCTTGTATTGTAAAAAATTTAAATATCCGGATATGGATTTAAAAATAAAAAAATTGTGTTAACGAATATATGTCAATAATACCTTAAAATCCAAATTTAAATAATCTTTTCATAATATTGTTACTTTCAAAATATTAATCTAATCTTTAGCAATATTGTTTGTTAGAAAAAAACATTAAGATTATTAATCTAAAGCAACATAACGAAATAATATGCAAACCATTGTAAAAAACAAGACGCACTCGAAAAATATTTAGGCTTATAGAAAGAACTCCAAATGCTATTAAAAGCATGAACGAGATTTGAAATCTGGATATAAAATAGTTGGAGAATCTAAAAGTAAACGTAAGTTATTACGAATGTTATATATTTATTGCAGAATATGTAGATACCTACGTCATAGATTTTCGATGAATATCTACAGCACGAATTAGATCTTTATAAACCAAAATCTCTTTCTGCATACTAAGGTCTTTTAATGTATAAATATGTATAGTGTTCTTGATACGGTAACTGTAAATAATTTAATTGATAACTATAGCAAGAAATAAAAATGATTTTAAAGAAATAAGAGAAAAAAATTGCTTGATATAACTCTTGATAATATAAAAAAAAATTTAACTCTTAACAATATAATTTAATAAAATAATTTTTATTATTGGGAGTACAAATTAGTTCGGTCCGTTTTTTGTGCATTTATTTCAAAACAAAATGAAAGAACAGATCAATTAAAGTATTATTCATCGCGGCCTACTACTTTTTCCCATCTCTCAGGCAATTTTCGAATTCCATCTCGAAAAAATGACTCATCTTTGAAGGCGATCCAATTTTGGAGCCAATTATCGATTTCTGCGAAAGAATTGAACCGGTGACTTGCTGCATCCTTTGGAACAATCAGTAATCAGAAGGAGCAATGTCCGGAGAATACGGCGGGTGCGGTAAAACATACCATTTGAGCGTTTCCAAATATGTTTTTACGACTTTAGCGAAATAAGGCCGAGCATTATCATAAAGAAGAATAACTTTATTATGTCTTTACTTGTATTCCGACCGTTTTTTTCGCAATGCACGGCTCAAACGAATCAATTATAGCCGATACCGATCGCTCGTAATGGAATCGCCGGATTTCAACAGCTCATAGTAAACAAGACTCTTTTGATCCCACCAGATACAGAGCATGATCTTCGAACCATGAATGCTCGGCCGTGGTGTTGATGTTGAGATCGATGGCAACGATTGACCGGGCTTAGCGTAGTATTTTTTCTTCTTTCTTGTCGTAGAATATCCACTTATTATCTCCAGTCACAATCCGATGCAAAAAAACCTTTTCTCTGTTATCTTTGAATCAGCTATTCGCAAGTGAAAAATCGCCTTTCAACGTCTCTCGGTTTCAGTTCATAAAGCATTCAATTTTCTTGTTTTTTAATCATTCCCATGGCCCAATTGTACAGAAACGGCTTGTTGAGTTACCTCCAATGATTCTGCAAACTCCTCTTGCGTTTGACTCTGATCTTCTTCGAATGCCTCCAATTCTTTGTCTTCGAATTTTTTTGGCTGTCCAGAGCGAGGCTTGTCTTCAACGGTGAAATCTTCATCCTTGAAACCATTCCCTACATTTATCAATTGGAGCAGTGTCACCATAAACTTCGACAAGATGATGGGCCTCAGCCGCACTTTTCTTCCAATTAAAACAGAAAATCAAAACCTCTCGCAAATGCTGCTTGGTTAACAAAATTCGACATTTCAAACACAATAAAAATCAAGATTTTTGTATGAAACTCAAAGCGATATAAACTGAATATTATTAGCAGATGTTCAACCTCTCTGAAACCGCCAAAATCAGCTATGAACCATTCACAACAGCTGGAATTATATTTAGGGAAACCGACCGACCTAATTTGTACTCGCAATAGTATGCTCACGTTGCGCATTTATTATTTGTCTGATTCTGTAGCATAATACATATCTGCACAAATACATATTGTTGTGATAAGCTTATTTGTAATAATACATAAAACCGGAATGCTAAAATTTTCAGTAACATTAAAATATAAATATAAATGTTAACTACTTCTCACGTATTTGATTTTATTCCATTAAAATTTTAATTTCAAGATAAAGTTAAAAAGTAATTTCAGATACACTATATATATTGCACATTATTGTAAGGAATCATGCATATTAAGATTTCGTTATTTTAATAAAATAACTTAAAGTTTAACTATTTAGATTTTAATTTTACTTTTAATTTTAAGCATATTAATAACTGATATTTTATGAAGTAAACTTTTTATATCAATACAAATACGTTTTACAAATGAGAAAAAAGTCCATTTCTAATTTAAAATTTTGTAACAATTTTTAAGATGCTTATTAGCATCAAATTATTGATTTTTTCCCATGTTGATTAGCATCAAAATTATTATTACAGCAGTTACTTTTCAGTTTAATTGTATGATATTTTTACTTCAGTTCTTTTCATGACTGTGTTTCATGACTGAAAATGATATTATCACATAGATTATAGATTATAGAATATATAACACATAGATTATAGAATTGGGTATACATCTAAATATACTTATAAAATTCACACCGAAGTATTTAAGCATTTAAAATATAAATCATATCATGTACACATTTGTTACTTATCGTTAATCGTTCATTCATTCAGCTCAGTACTTTGTTAAATTATTTAATTATTATATGTGTATTATGTTACCTAGCAATTTTAAACATTCCGCAGAAATGTTGAAGATATGCAAGGAGCAATGTTCCTGTCGCTACTGCTGCTGTGAATCCTATAATAAAACCTGTATTTACATGAACAAATAATAAATAGAAATATTTTTGTTGATCGATAAAATATTTGGTGGAGATCGGCAGGTGATGTAATCGAGATACGTTTGTAGATAATACAATATCAATAAACTCCAACCATACAAAGGTGCCCATACATACAGATATGCTACAAATAAGAATCACTACTCACTATTATGAAAAGTTAAATATAAAATATATTTTTTAAAACTCTTTAAAATTTTATGTTATTATAAATATATATAATATATATTTTAAAATAGTTTATATGTGAATTTTTTTCAAGTTAAATCAATATATAATGAACTCGAAAATTAAATTAATCTTTATTAAACATAATTTTATTTAAAACATTTTTCTGAAATCAATAATAAAGAAGTTTTTGAAGGTGATGAATTAAAACGGAACATTCTATATATTTATTATATTTCCTTTATTAAATATGAAAAATTCTAAGATATATTTGGTACCATTATTTCATATTTCAAATTATACAATATTCAAGTAACACATATTTGTTATTGCAATATCAATCTTGTTTTTTAAACTATATTATACTTATGAGTACGTACAGTTAAAATATTTTATTTACGCAGCATTTTGGCTTGCATTTTTATTCTTTGGTACATTTATATTCAAATACTAACTTGACTCATATAAATTAAAATAGATATTTTTTAGTTGTAAAAATTTTAATAATAGTTTTATTGATTAATTTCCAACGTAAAAAGAAATAAAAAGATGTTTTAATTCCTTACTTGTAAGCACAGTCGTATACTGTTTGGCATTATTTCCATATTTATTTATAATAGCAAGTTCGTTGCTGTCTCTTAAATCGTTGTAGACATGCTGAATTTGGTTCATTAATTTTTTTATCTATCCAATC
>NW_017259520.1:1922696-1927945 GCF_001594045.1 Atta colombica | reverse complement strand
TATATATATATATATATATGTGCATATTTGATATTTATTTTAACAAATGTAGTTGACAACTTGCCGTTTCACTGTTAATGTAAAAGGAATTATACATAATGATACAGCCGACTAAAGGAAGTGTGGTAGAAAGAACTTTAATGATGTTTTCTGTAGAATATGTTGTCAAAATTGCTGTAAGCTATAAATAATAATTTTTTAAAAAGCAATGAAAGAAGATATTTACAGATTAACCCATTTTAACATAAACCATTTTATCACTTTATACAACAATTATTATCAAGTCGTATAACTGGGTTTCGTGAGTTAATTTTTTAATTGAATTCAATATTAAAGTGCTAACGTTTCGTAAACAATTTATTTCAGGACAAGGTGCAGCTTAGTATTGTCAATATCAAGTTGATATTGATGAAATAAATTACAATATTAACAAAAAATTGGTATTCTATTAATGAATTTGAATAAGGAGATAATCCGCGAAACTCATGACTTCTGTATGGAAAATTCTCGTGCCTTATAAATATTAAATTGTATAATTATAATTTTCAAAGTTTCGTCTAATCTAATTATGTAACTATATGCAATAACAATCGACATAAATAATAACATTTTATTACTAGAACGTATGTATATGCATATGGTACATGTACTTGCATAGACTTTTTTTACGTATAAAGTGTAAGATCTTACTAATATTTGCGCTAATATTTTATATTTAATTGCTCATTTAACATATTCCAAATATATTTATATTTTCAGAGAAATATCAATTCTTAAATTAATCGGTAAATATAAATTTACAATTATAAATCAATTCTAAATCTAATATAATACTAGAATTAAAATCTTTATACCTGAAATGCAATGCAAGTTATAAGGAGGCTAAATATACATATTATTTGCAATCCAACAAATTTTGATTTTTCATAAGGCCACAAACCAAGTATCAACAAAAGAGTTCGATTAAGACTGAAATATCTATCCACAACACTGATCATGTTTCAGCTAACTCTAAAATGCTTTTAACGGAACTGATCAATGAAGTTGCGCTTATTCCCACCATACATTGAATGATTAAATGTTTTTAACATTTTTTTTTCTAATTCAAGAAATGTTCTACAATTTAAGACAATTTCAGTAATTCAACTAATTTTGTTGAATTGTTGAAATTTACATAAATTTTAGAAAATTTTTTGAATTTTCAATGATAAAAGTACCATGAAATGTGCAATAAAATACTGGTATAGTATTAAAACCCTCGCAATTTAGTATTACTTTTTTAAAATATTTCGCGTTTACGCAATCGATTCAGCTACGAAGAAATTTAACAGATGTTCTTTTCTCGTAAAATATGGCTGTAAAACTAGCGCAAGCGCTGTAGCTTCATTTTCAACGACGCATATTCGCTTGTTTCATTCTCAAACGCTTTTGTAAGTCATATTCGAGTTTACAGGGTCTACCATCAACTTGAAAATATTATAACAGTAAATTAATTATAAAATTATTAGTTCGTATTTTTAACCTTAATTTTAACAATAATGCGCTTATGCAGTTTACGTTACATATTTTTAACATCTAATTTACGTTATACATATATAATGTTGAATAATTTAATTCATGTATTTATCAATAAGTACAAGAGGTGTATACAGATCATTTTATGAACGTAATTTATATTCTTTTTTTCTCTTTTAGTATCAATTTCATTCTCTGTGAAAAAGAAGATATCTTCCAATGATGAGGATACACCTAATTGTAAGTAAAGGATGGAGAGCTTTTTCAAAATAGACACAATAAAATTGTACTCATTATTATAAGCGTTTCTTTTGAATTTATTTAAATAGTATTTTTTAAATTTAACTTCTTTCTTTTCATTTCATAAGATCAATTAAAATAAATCACTTCATATAAATCATTGTTTATGATATATGGCGAAATTTTTAGAGTTTTCTTGATTAATTATATATCCCAGGTACAAAATACAAAATAACAGGAAAATCACATCAATTTTCATTCTACAAGAAAAAAATCTGGTGTTTATATATGATATAAAATTAAGATATAAATAAATAAAAAAGATTTCTTAATTTCTGTAAATTAAAGTTAAAGGCATATTGAGAATAAAGATAAATATCACGATTTAATACAGCTTATTTTACCACTTGTTGCATTAATATTATGATAAATGAACTTTAAACAATAATAAACATTAATTAGCGTTCAATGAAAACATTTACAGTGCGGTATTTTGAGCGCAATACGTAAAATATATTCACAATAATTTTATATTAATTATCGACACAATATTCTTGGATTTTTCAGTTTAATTTAAATCATCATCAGCAATAGCATGTTTTCATAAGCAATATTCAATCTGCACAGGAGAAGGTCTCTGCGTTCCAGAGGATGAGTATCCCTTTTTAATTGAGAAATGCCGTTATTTTTCTTCGTTATTAAACCAAGTGAATAAATGATACAATAACGAAATGATATTACTTGTATTGATTTTACAGTTTCTCACTTTTTCTCACAACACAGAGACCATCACCAACATATGCGGATTGAAATATTGCTTATGAAAATTATATGGTATTGGTAATGATGATTTAAAGTAAAAACCGTAACGTCCAAGAATATTGTATTATCGAGTAAAATTTAAAATTATTGTGAATATATTTTATATATTGCGTTCCAAATACCGCGCTGTAAATGCTTTCATTGCTTACTAATTAATACTTATTATTGTGTGATTTTTGAGAACCGTATTAAATATAATTGTTTTTGAATAAAACTTTAATTACATTAAAGGTACATCATGATCACGATATAAAATACATTTTTCCGATGTACTTCTGTATATATAGAGAGGGGATTGCAGCTTTGCTTGAAAACAAAATTTAATAAATTAATTTTTTTCTGCAAGTTAAAAATTATCGATGTTTTACGGTACATTTCCACTTGTTGCTAACGTTTCATTTTTTACCATATTCGAACATTCACCTTCAATATTCTTTACATTGCTAGCATCGGATAACGATTCAGATACCTATACGAAAAAAAAATTAAAGTATTAGAAAATGGAATCGAGGATAATTTATCGAGGATAATTTATCATACAAAATTATCACATATTTATATCAGACGAGGTAAATTAGGCAAAGTAAATAAAGAAGATACTTATCGTCCAAGTATATCACGAAGAAGAAAATTCGCAAGCAATCAATTTACTGATAAAAATTCCATGGAAGGAACATTCAATTTACTGATAAAGATCCTATGAAGTTCATCAGCAAGAAAATTATTGTACATTTTGCAAGTACATAAGTCGTTGTTATGTCTCCAACTCTTATTCGTTGAATTTAATTGTTTTTGGCAGAATTGGCAGGAATAGTTATTTGCAGATATTGTAAACAGAATATAACATTTGGCGAATCAGATCATCGTGGCCTCGATTTTAAAATCATAATTAGATGCCGATGTGGTCAAACATCAATCAATTGCGATCCTTTCATTTAAAAATGCTTACGAAATCTATCTTAGAATAGTTAGTATTTGTTATGAGATTATTAAGCATTGTTAGAGAAGTCATAAACATTTTTTGTGAACCTATGAACAACGATCAAGACTTAAGCTCGTCTGCGTATGAAAATGTGAAGAAGTTCATGCCGCGACAAATGCAGTATTTGATACTTTGTGTAGAAAAGCGATTGATGTAGAAAAAGAAAATACTAAGCACGGAAAATCTTTATTAAATTTGAAAGTGTCTGACGACGGATTCTGGAAAACACACGGCTTCTTTTCATTATTTGGTGCGACGCTAGTAAGAAATTACATTGGCAGGATAATAGATCATTGTAAAGAGCAGTTATTGCCAATCATGGACGTATTAGAAAAGTAAACTGAAGATAATCTTCTATGATACAAACAACACGGACAAGAATGTGTTGAAACTCTTACCGGCTTTGCAGGAAAAATATTGTGCACGATATCCTCTCGAGTCTGAGACGTAGCCACCGAATAGGAGCATGTCTTTTGTATAATCTTTTTTAGTCATTGATTTCATATCTGAAGTATAACATATGCAATTTCAAATAGCAGATCCAATATGAATAATAAGCAAATGTACACGAAATGTTGATTTTAGCGACATCCCTCCTGTAATATGTGGAAGTATCATTTTATTATAATAAGAGGAAGTCACTGTTCCATTTATATTTAGTATTCTCTGCCATTGGATCTGCTATTTTCAATTCAACAATTGTGATTACAGTTTAAGAAATCGAAGACAAAAAACCAAATATCGATTTTCATGTACCTACGGATTCTTAAAAATTCTTGTCCTTCATATTGGATTCGCCATTTTGAATTGCACACTTTTTACTACATATTTAAAATCAGTTACTAAAAAAGACTACACACTACGTCCTCATTTGGTGGCTATTGTGACATTTGTGTCTGACTCGAAAGGACATCGGGCATTATAGGTGACCCTCAGCTGCTTTGACATTTTAAATTCAATAATTTCTGAACAAATGATCAGAAATTAGTTTCTCAAAAAAGGATTTAAACTAGAAATCATACAGTTATAAGAATAAGTCGTCAGATATTTTTTACGATTTTTTATTTTTTTTTTTCGAATTATTTGATTTTACATTTCGAAATTTGTCAATTTTTCCGGTTTTTTTTACGATTTTTCAAAATTCTTTAATTGCAGTTTGCATAAAATGTACATTTTCATAAACATCAAAAAAATATTTTCAGTATTGTTAGAACATTTCTAAGTTAAATGCCACAAAAAAGACCTCGACATTTTTTGTTTAATGTGTCTGTTTAGAAATTGTTTTGCGCTTATTTAAAGAAATTGAATGTACTAGAAAAAAAACGAACATAGTAGCTTTCAGCGCTTCAAAATCCAATGGAAACATTTTTCAAAGTTCAAAGAAGAAGACCTTCCCACTCATCCCTTTAAATTTTTTCGGCTTATTGGCTCATTAATCAGTCCAGTATCAATTGGAACAAAATTGAACAGATGTTCCCTTTTCATAGAATACCATTCACGCAAGAAATATAAAGTGAATGTTACGCAAACATATTATTAGTTAGTCAGTTTTCATTGCTCGTTCGTATGTTTCATTTCAATATGTATATATTTGTACGTTATATATGATCTACTGGGGTATAATTGTTTTAAAAGTATCACACGTAAACATTGTTAGATAATAACAATGTCATGTAACATTAACGTATAA
>NW_017259520.1:1921311-1922596 GCF_001594045.1 Atta colombica | reverse complement strand
TGTGTCAACAAATAAACATGTCAATAATATAGCAAAATCTAAATTCAAATAATCTCTCTATAAATTATTACTGTCAAAATATTAATCTAATCTCTATACATATTGTTAGAGAAAGACATTAAGATTACTAATCTAAGGCAACACAACGAAATAATATGCAAATCATTGACATGGATTTGTAAAAGACAAGACGCACTCGAAAAATATTTAAATTTATAGAAAGAAGTGCTATTAAAAATATGAACGAGATTTGTAATCTGGATATAAAATAGGAGAATCTAAAAGCAAATGTAAGTTATTACAAATGTTATATATTTATTACAGACTGTGATACTTACGTCATAGATTTTCGATGAATATCTACAGCACAAATTAGATCTTTATAAATCAAAATCTCTTTCTGCGTACTAAGATCTTTCTGCGTACTAAGATGTATAAATATGTATAGTTTTCTTGATGCGATAACTGTAAATAATTTAATAATTGATAACTATAGCAAGAAATAAAAATAACTTTAAAGAAATAAGAGAGAAAAATTGGTTTGATATAGCTCTTAATAATATAAAAAAACATTTCACTCTTAATAATATAATTTAATAAAATAATTTTTATTAGTATGCTCACGTTGCGTTGTTTATTATTGATCTGATTCTATAGTATAATAACATATCTATGCACAAACACTTATCGTTGTGATAAGCTTATTCGTAAAATCTTATATGTAAAAAAACATAAACCCGGACTGCAGATAATTTTCAATAATATATAAATATAAAATATAAATATAAATATTAACTACTTCTCACGTATTTGACTTTATTCCATTAAAATTTTACTTTCAAAGTAAAGCTAAAAAGTAATTTTAAATACACTATATTGCACATTACTGTAAGAAATCATGCATATTAAGACAGAGATTTCGTTGTTTTAATAAACTAACTATTTATTCTTTTAATTCTAAGCATATTAATAATTGATATTTTATAAGATTATTTTTTTATATCAAAACATATGCTTTTTTACAAATAAGGAAATCAAAATTGAGTCCATTCCTATTTAAATTTTTAAGATTAACATCAAATTACTGATATTTTCCCATGATATTGATCAATATTATTATTGTAGCAGTCTTTCAATATAAATGTTTGATATTTTTACTCTAGTTCTATTCATGCGTTTCATGACTGAAAATGATATTAGCGTAGTTTCCAGAATTGAGCATACACACACATACACGCACACACATATATATATATATATGTATGTATATATATATATATATATA
>NW_017259520.1:1920275-1921277 GCF_001594045.1 Atta colombica | reverse complement strand
ATATATATATATATTAATCGTATAAAATTCACACCGGAGTATTTAAGCACTTAAAATACGACTTATACCATGTACGCGATTGTTACTTATGTTAATCATGTATTCATGCAGCATGGACACTTTGTTAAATTATTTAATTATGATATGTTTATTATGTTACCTAGCAATTTTGAATCTTCCGCAGGCAATTGAAGATATGCAAGGAGCAATGATTCTGTCGCCACTCTCTGCTGCACTTTCTATAGTAAAACTTGCACTTACATGAAAAAATAATAAACAGAAATATCTTTCATCGATAAAATACTCGGTGCAGATCTGCAAGTGATATGATCGAGATATATTTGTAGTACAATATAAATAAACTTCAATAGAGAGGTGCCCATACATACAGTTATGCTACAAATAAAAATCACTACTCACTATTGTGAAGAGTTAAATATAAAATATATTTTTTAATACTCTTTAAAATTTTTTGTGACTATATTTATTTTAAAATATTTTATATGTGAATTTTTTTCATGTTAAATCTATGATTTATTAAAACTATTTTTATTTAAAACATTTTTATTTAAAACATTTTTTCAAATCAAAATAAAGTTTTTTATGTGGTGAATTAAAATGGGACATTCTATATTTATTATATTTCTTTTAAATATAGAAAATTTTAAAGTATATTTGATACTATCATTTCATATTTCAAAGCAATACTTGTTTCATTGCAATCTTATTTCTTAAAATTAAATTATTATACTTAGGATTATGTACAATTAAAATATTTTAATTACGCAACATTTTGATGCTCATTTTTATGCTTTGGTACAGTTACATTAAAATGCTTGACTCATTATTCATAAAAATTAAAAAAGATTTTTCTTAATTGTAAAAATTTTAATAAAAATTTCATTAAATAATTTCCAACAATAAAAAATGTCTTATGTCTTTATTTATAAGCAAAATCGTATTGTTTTGCGTTATTTCCATATTTATCTATAATAGCAATTT
>NW_017259520.1:1915453-1920175 GCF_001594045.1 Atta colombica | reverse complement strand
GTTGAATGGGCCCAGAATAAGAAAACTTATACGATCCTTTCAGTCCGGGTACGTCCAGACGAAGCAGTCAAATGAGCACCGCTTCTAGCAGAATCGATCAAAATCATTTTCAGGGACCTTACTCGACGAATAATCTCGTTGTTCAAATGCAGAACATGTTCCTTCAGATATTCTTCGTTACGATTCTTACATAAACTCAATAAAAGATGATCTCAAACATCGATATTCTTTTTGCAAAATATTCTGGCAATGCCAAGCGACTGGAATAATCCGAACGGTCAGTGTACTCAACTCCATCGAGTGATAGACGAATGTCCTATTCGTAGTAATCCAGCCCAAAGGACTTTTCCTTCGATCCCACCAAGGTCGAGATCTGCACAATTACCCGACTTCAGCCTGAGCTTCATCCCAATCAGGAAGTAATTTTGGACGAAGTGAGTAAAGGAGAAATGGTAGAGAACAAACTGGTTATTCCCGAAATGATGCAGTATTTGAATCAGGTAATCACGTTAAAGTATTTTTTAAAATTATTTAAACCCACAACATGTCTCTCATGATGATTTCTTTTAATCTCCAAATTAATATTATCACTGCAGATTCAAGCAGAAATCAAGTCAGCTATCGCGGCAGTCTCTACCGATTTGCCAATCCCCGATATGAATTCTATGTATTACCAGCGACAGATGCATCCCACGTGTAATTATAATCAGCAGAACTGTTACTCCTCTCAACAAGTGATACAACAAACTTCTCCGAATTATCAGAATCCCTTTCCTTTTCTGCACCTTATGGCCATTGTCCGAATTCACGTACAACTCAGCCTCCGTCGCAGTATTGCCCGCCGCCTAATTATGGGTCTCAAGTGATAGGCAGTAAGCCCAGCTGCGAGTTAAGTCACGTCACCGAGTTCTCATTATAACTCTGCTCATGTGAGCGATCAATCATTGACATCCCCTGCAGCTGGCGCTCTGGCACCACAACACGCACAAAATATGCCCCAAAATTCCGCTCAACTCTCTAGAAATTGTCCTCAGAATCACGCACATGCTTACTATTCCAGTATTACGGTTGCGCGAATCAAATGAACGCGAATTGCAATGGCACCAGTGGCCAAGTCAGTGGTAATCATTCTAATCAGATCTGCACACAATCCAATCACGCTGTTCAGATGCGGTTAATAAACAATTGTCAACAATTGTCGCCGCATTGTACACTCAACAATCCGCATCCATACCTAATCCATCAAATATTGCTCATCCAAGTGCTCAGTGTAGTCAGCCGTCCGGTCAGTGTAGGCCTATCGTAACATCCAACGGTCAAATACCCAACGTACACTCTGCCCCATCTTCGGTGACTAATCAATGCAGTCCGATGTCACTTGTTGTTTTCAATTGAACCACGCGAATCAAGGCAAACCAATGAATACGCTTACAAACCTTCAAAGCTGTCAACAGCAAACTCAACAATCGGCGTTCTGCTTGCAGATCAACAATTGTATTCATTCCAGTGGAGCGCAAATCAACGACGGTGACGGAAGCTCAAAGAGAACGTCACCACAACTTTATAACGCTCAACAAACTAACTGCAGGATGCAACAGCAGCAACAAACCTGCGCATAATTGTCAAATCAATATGAATCCTCCGGCTCAATACAATTGCAATTGCGCAAGGATTTACGGAAATCAATTTTATCACGATCAACATGGTGGATCATTGCCGAAGATACAATTCAGAGATATTAGTCAATCACAACAAGGCTCGCCGATAAAGCTTCCTCAAGATATGAGACAAAAATTCTACCGCAGAGTACGTTCAGCAATGTAGGAACTGATCGATTAATGCTCAAATCCATGAGACCAACGTCTCCAACTCGACGCATCCTATGTCATTGCCGCAACCTTTACCAGCTAACAATGACATGACATCTTCGCTTAATTCTTTACTAGAAGAAAATAGGTATTTACAAATGATTCAATGACCTGTCTACTAACGAGCAATATCAATTTAATTCCACTATCGATAGATAAACTGTTGCGCTTAAAGACTTTTTTATTTGATCGTTACAGATAACATAAGTTTATGTTTAATAAAATTTGCTGTACATAAATAAAATTAAAATATTAAACATGAAACATTTGACTAAATTTATGGTAATGTGTAACTTTATATAAGAACAGTTGATTTATAGTTTGCAGATTTTTAGATTCATTACTGACTTTTATTCCATATATATGTCTCAATATATTGATTAAAGAATTAAATGTTATGAATAAAAAATATATCATAATTATAACATGTTTCGAGAAAACAATAAACTAACACATTTGATAAAATTAAAAATTACACGTGACTCTATATAGGAGCAGTAGATTCGTACTTAGTAAATTTTTTCAATCTTACTTAGTAAATTTGTTCAATCTCTCTCTTTTCTGACGATTTATAAGAAAAAAATTGTTTAAAGAATTAAAAATTTTTAATGAAATAATTATAATCCGATTTGGAAACTAATATATACTTTCTGCAAAATTTGGTATGTTGTACGATAAAAAATATTGACAAATTAATAATTAAATAAACTTTAACTAATTTTAAATTTGATTAGAACTATTATTATCGCATCACTATATCTACTCTAATAGTGGGATTTAGTTAAAATTTTCGTATTAACATTTATTAATTTCTCTTTTATCATTCACATTTTAACGACGAATTACCTGATGTAACTAAAATAAGTATTCCAGTATAATAGCACAGAGAATTTAAAATAATTCAGTCATCAATTCTGAATTCGTTTTAAATGCAAAAAGAATTCTTTTTCTGAAAAGTTCTGAAAAAAAGAACTTTCTTTTTACATCTGAAAATGAATTCAGAATTCATGACACGTTTTATTAACACAGTACAACAAATCTTATAGTGCATATAGCAGAGATTATAGTGATAAAGATTTGTTTATCTCTATTTATTTCACACCTTTTTCTTTTCTAACAATAATATTAGCATAATTTGAGATAATTTTCATAATTTAATCTACTAGTAATATAATACAAGATATCTCATGAAATTGGAATATACAGTATTTAAAAATAATCGTTAAAAAACATAAAGTAGGCCCATTAAATAATCGATTCAACGTTAAAAGAAATTCAACATATGCTTTTTTTATGGAATATTATCCATGAGACAAATATTGAAGTGAAAGTTGCGCAAGCGCATTAACCGTTTCTTACTCAGTATCTTCGTTCTTTCAATAGTGCAGTTGTATGTTATTTCTTTTTTATTCTTTAGAACAAAAATATTTAAAGAATGTCATATCCACTAGATTAAACGTATTTAAGCTAGTATGTACACAAAATCAAAGAAATTCAACGAAAATAATAATAAAAATTTTTATAAAGTAAGTAAATGAAAAACCAAAACAAAATTCATAACTATTCAATTGTATATTTATAAACATATAGGATTCATTCAGATAGATTTCTTTCAGAGAGAAGTAATTCCGCTCTATTTACAGAAGAGCGCTTTGTCAAAAATTGCGGGACGCCCTGTATAACATATAATTTTGTTTTTTTTTTAATATTTTGTTAGTTTTATCTATTGAAGAAAGTTAAAAATTGTTGAAAAATATTTTAGTAACTATAAATGAATAAATAAGAGGAATGTATAATTATTACCACATTTAAATGGTTGATTAAATATTCCCTATTTTTATCCCATTCATTTTATTTTAAATTTTAACATTAATTTTATACATTACTTTAAATACGAAGCTACGATCTGAATGTTAAGATGTTGAACTATTATATATATTCATATAAATGAATTAATTTTAGAAATGATAATTGCGTGCCGATATGATTGGCGGACATTCAACGCAATCAATCTGAAATATGAATAATCCCCCCAAATTTTCCAAATTAATCTTAAAAAACTATAATAAATTTATTACGAAAAATATTGCCTTAGTCGGGAATCGAAATCAAATCTCTTGCATTTCGTGTGAGCGTCCTAATTTAAGATTAATTTGAGAAATTTTCATCATAATATTCAGACTGTGGCGCTTCGTATTTAAAGTAATGTATTTAACATAAACGATCTTGTTTCCAATCTTATTGTTAATTTTATAATTTAAAATAATTCAATAATTTAACTACAACGATACAAAAAAGTGAGATTAAAATATTTATTACTTGATACTTTTTGTAGAGTAGAAGGTCGAACAGTTAAATAATTGATTCAGTGTGGAACGAAATTTAACACATGTTTTCCTTTTCATAGAATATCATTCACGCGAGAAATTATAAAGTGAATGTTACACAAACATGTTATTAATTCGTCAGTTTTTAGAGCTCATTCGTATATTTCGTTTCAATGTATATGCACTTGTACGTTATATATGTCTGCTGGAGTATAAATGTTCTAAAAGTATCACGTAAACATAATTATATAATAACAATATTGTGTAACATTATTGTATATAATTAATGTACTTATATTTCTATTTTTTTTAATGTATATATGTATACTTCTTATGTTATCTAAATTAAATAATGTTTTATAAAATATGAAATAATATAGGTTTATAAATACTAAACAGAAGACTGTAAAATAGTAATATTAAAATCATATCGATTTTAAATATTAAAAAACAAAATAAATAATATATATATATATGTGTGTGTGTGTGTGTGTGTGTGTGTGTGTGTGTGTGTGTGTGTGTGTGTG
>NW_017259520.1:1912302-1914277 GCF_001594045.1 Atta colombica | reverse complement strand
TAATTGCTATATATATGAAATATTTCTTATTATTATTATATATATTATATTTTAAATAAATATTACAATTTATAACAATTTATAAACTTGAAGATATCAAAAACTTGATATTATTATTATATTATTTTTAATCAGAAACTATGTGTCAAGTGAATTTCTGGCATTAAAATTAATAATTACATCTTATTTTTCTCATAATCATTTTTTAATTTTATATTTAAAGCTTATATTTAAAAAATTTTTAAATCCGAATACGGATTTAAAAATAAAAAAATTGTGTCAACGAATATATGTCAATAATACCTCAAAATTCAAATTTAATAATCTTTCCATAATATTGTTACTCTCAAAATATTAATCTAATCTTTAGCATTGTTTCTTAGAAAAAAACATTAAGATTATTAATCTAAAGTAACATAACGAAATAATATGCAAATTATTAACACAGATTTGTAAAAAATAATACGCACTCGAAAAATATTTAGGCTTATAGAAAGAACTCCAAGTGCCATTAAGAATATGAACGATATTTCAAATCTGGATTTTAAATAGTTGGAGTATCTAAAAGTAAACGTAAGTTATTACGAATGTTATATATTTATTGCAGAATATGTTGATACCTACGTCATACATTTTCGATGAATATTTACAGCACGAATTAGATGTTTATTAACCAAAATCTCTTTTTGCATACTAAGGTCTTTTAATGTATAAATATGTATAGTTTTCTTGATACGATAACTGTAAATAATTTAACTGATAACTATAGCAAGAAATAAAAATAATTTTAAAGAAATAAGGGAAAAAGATTGCTTGATATAACTCTTGATAATATAAAAAAAAATTTAACTCTTAATAATATAATTTAATAAAATAATTGTTTTTTATATGTTCACATTGCGCATTTATTATTGATCTGATTTTATAGCAATTCATATTTATGCAGAAACACTTATCGTTATTTGTAAGCTTATTTGTAATAATATATAAACCCAGACTGCTGAGAATTTTCAATTACATTAAAATATAAATATAAATATTAACTACTTCTCACATATTTGATTTTATTCCATTAAAATTTTATTTTCAAGATAAAGCTAAAAAGTAATTTTAGACACACTATATTGCACATTATTGTAAGGAATCACATTAAGATTTCATTATTTTAATAAAATAATTATTTAAACTTTTAATTTTAAGCATATTAATAACTGATATTTTATAAAGTAAATTTTCATCATATCAAAACAAATACTTTTTACTAATGAGAAAATCAAAAGTCCATTTCTAATTTAAATTTTTTAACAATTTTTAAGATGTTTATTAACATCAAATTATTGATATTTTCCCACGATGTTGGTTAGCATCAATAGCAATATTATAGCAGTTGTTTTTCAATTTAATTAAATAATGATATTTTTACTCTAGTTCTATTCATAACTGTGTTTCATGGCTGAAAATGATATTGACATATATTTTACAGAATTCGGTATATATCTCATATAATTCACACCGAAGTATTTAAGCACTTAAAATACAATTCCATATACTTTTGTTATTTATTGTTAATCGTTTATTCATTCAGATACTTTGTTAAATTATTTATTATATGTTTATTATGTTACCTAGCAATTTTGAACATTCCGCAGAAATAAAGAAGATATGCAAGGAGCAATGATCCTGTCGCTATCGTTGCTGTGCCCCCTACAATAAAACCTGCACTTAGATGAAGAAACATTAAATAGAAATATTTTTGTTGATCCACAAAATATTCGGTGGAAATCGACACGTGATGTGATCGAGATACGTTTGTAGATAATACAGTATCAATAAACTCCAAACATAGAGAGATGACTATACATACAGATATGCTGCAAATAAAAATCACTACTCACTATTACGAAGAGTTAATATAAAATATATTAAATATAGTAAATATATAAATATATAAAATATAAAATATAGTAAATATAAA
>NW_017259520.1:1865693-1912281 GCF_001594045.1 Atta colombica | reverse complement strand
TTAATAAAATATTCTTTAACATTTTATGTTATTATAAATATATGTAATATATACTTTAAAATATTTTATATGTGAATTTTTTTAAATCAATATATGATGAACTCGAAAATTAAATTAAATTTTATTAAACATAGTTTTATTTAAATCATTTTTCTGAAATCAATAATAAAAAAGTTTTTGAAAGTGAATTAAAATTGAACATTCTGTATATTTATTATATTTCCTTTATTAAATATGAAAAATTCTAAGATATATTGTATTTGATACCATTATTTCATATTTCAAAGCAATACTTGTATTATTGCAATATCAATCTTATTTTTAAAACTAAAATATTAAACTTATGACTATGTACAGTTAAAATATTTTATTTACAGCATTTTGGCTTGCACTTTTATTCTTTGGTACATTTACATTTAATAAATGCTAACTTGACTTATAAATTAAACTAGATATTGTTTAGTTGTAAAAATTTTAACAAAAATTTCATTAAATAATTTCCAATGTAAAAAGAAATAAAAAGATGTTTTACTTCCTTACTTGTAAGCACAACCGTATACTGTTTTGCATTATTTCCATATTTATTTATAATAGCAATTTCGTTGCTGTCTCTTAAATCGTTGTAGACATGCTGAATTTGATCCATTAGTTTTTTTATCTATCCAATCAATAAGTTTTATACTATATATCTTATTATTAGTAAAATTTTAAAAAATTTGTTTATATATATATATATATACATATTGAATAATTATTTTAATAAAGGTAGTTTACAACTTGCCGTTTCACTGTTAATGTAAAAGGAATTATACTGTATAATACAGCAGATGAAAGGAAGTGCGACAGAAAGAACTTTAATGATGTCTTCTGTAGAATATGAAGTCAATATTGCTGTAAGCTATAAATAATAATTTTTTAAAAAGAAATGAAAAAACGATATTTACATTTTAACCCATTTTAACATAACTATAATCATTTTATCATTTTATACAACAATTATTATCAAATCGTATAACTGGATTTCGCGAGTTAATTTTTTTATTTGTTTAAATATTGAAGTGCTAACGTTTCATAAACATTGCAATTTATTTCAGGACATGGTGTAGCTTGATACTGTCAAATTGATATTGATGAAATAAATTACATGTTAACAAAAAATTGATATTCTAATAATATATTTGGACAAGGAGATAATCTGCGAAACGCGTGACTTCTGTGAAAAATTCTCGTGAAAGCCTTATAATATCAATTTGTATAATTATAATTTTCAAAATTTCATACTAATCTAATTATGTAACTATATGCAACAAAAATCGACATATATAATAACATTTTATTACTGTAACATACAACTGTATATGCATACTTGCACAGACTTTTTTTGTATATATAAACAGTAAGATCTTACTAATATTTGCACTAATGTTTTATATTTAATTGCTCATTTATTTCAAATAAATTTATATTTTCAGAGAAATATCAATTCTTAAATTAATCAGCAAATATAAATTTGCAATTATAAATTAATTCTAGATCTAATATAATATTAAAATTAAAATCTTTATACCTGAAACGTAGAGCAAGTTATAAGAATGCTAAATATACATATTATTTGTAATCCAACAAATTTTGATTTTTCATAAGGCCACAAACCAAGTATCAACAAAAGAGTTCGATTAAGACTGAAATATCTATCCACAACGCTGATCATGTTTCAGCTAACTCTAAAATGCTTTTAACGGAACTGATCAATGAAGTTGTGCTTATTCCCACCATACATTGAATGATTAAATGTTTTTAACATTTTTTTTTCTAATTCAAGAAATGTTCTACAATTTAAGACAATTTCAGTAATTCAACCAATTTCATTGAACTGTTGAAATTTACATAAATTTTAGAAAATTTTTTGAATTTTCAATGATAAAAGTACCATGAAATATGCAATAAAATACTGATATAGTATTAAAACCCTCGCAATTTAATACTACTTTTTTAAAAAATATTTCGCGTTTACGCATTCAATTCAGCTACGAAGAAATTTAACAGATGTTCTTTTCTCATAGAATATCTATAGCTGTAAAACTAGCGCAAGCGCTGTAGCTTCATTTTCAACGACGCGTATTCGCTTATTTTATTCTCAAATATGCTCTTGTAAGTCATACTCGATTTTTCAGGTTCACTATCATCAACTAAAAAATACAGTAAGTTAATTATAAAATTATTAGTTTGTATTTTTAATTTTAACACTAAATACGCGTATTTACGTTACATATTTTTAACATCTAATTTACGTTATACATATGTAGAATAATTTAATTCGTGTATTTATCAATAAGTACGAGGGGTATATACAGATTCTTTAATGAACGTAATTTGTATTTTTTTGTTCTTTTTTAGTACTTATTTCATTCTGTGAAAAAGAAGATATCGTCCAATAAGATGAGAATACATCTAATTGTAAGTAAAGGATGGAGAGTGTTTTCAAAATAGATACAATAAAATTGTTCTCGTTGTTAAATTGTCGCGTTTCTTTCGAATTTATTTTATTATTTTTTAAATTTAAGTTCTTTCTTTTTATTTTAAAAGATCATTTAAAATAAATCACCATGTATAAATTATTGTTTATGATATATGGAAAAATTTTTATAGTTTTCTTTATTAATTATATATCCTAGATACAAAATACAGAAACAAAAAAATCACATCAATTTTCATTCTACAAGAAAAAAATCTAGTATATATAATATAAAATTAAGGAATAAATAAATAAAAGAAAAATCTCTTTATTTCTTTAAATTAAAATTAAAGGCATATTGAGAGTAAAGATCAATATAGAATCACAATTTAATACAGCTTACTTTATTATTTGCTGCATTAATATTACGATAAATGTACTTTACACACATCATGATCACGATATAAAATACATTGTTTTCGATGCACTTTTGTATACAGAGAAGGGATTGCAGCTTTGTTTGCTTGGAAATAAATATTAATTAATTTTTTTCTACAAGTTAGAAATTATAGATGTTTTACGACTCATTTTCTTGTGACTGACGCATCATTTTTTACCGTGTTCGAACTTTCACCTTCAATATTCTTAATATTGCTAGCATCGGATAATGATTCAGGTACCTACAAAAAAAAATTAAAGTATGAAAAAATTAAATCGAGGATAATTTATCTATACATACTTTTACCTGAGGTAGATTGGGCAGGGTGCATGGTAACCTACAGCTAGGTAAAACGTCTGGCATAGGTGGAGGAACTGGTGGTTCACCATAAGTATTATGAAGCTCCTCCAATTTTGTGCAGAGAGCAGTACCACGTTTACTTGTAGCGTTCATTTTTTTCATAAGCCAATCAGCTTGTTCCTCCAAACGTTTCAATCGATCAGCTCGTGTCGCCAAAATTTCTTCTGGAGTTCGAGATTTAATCGTAGTAGTTTCTTTTTGCGTGCTTATCCTGCTTTCTTGCAGCTCGTCTTTAGATACTGATGTAGAAGGTATAGAATTAATGTTGGCCGTAGGAAATTCTCGGACCGTATCCAAACTCGAAGAAGAATCCACGGAAACATTGTCAGAATCTACGATGTTATCTATTAGTTTGGAAGATCGTTGATCCATATTTTCTATCGACTTCTCTTCTTTATTTGATACCGTTGACGAGGAAGACCAAATGTTTGACGAGGAGATAATACAATTATCCGTAAAACTTTCCATTTCTGTTGCGGCCGTACCAAAGACTGGAGCGAGAAAACGATTAGACGGACCCATGATTAAGGGATTGCTGAACTGCACGCTTTTTATTGACGAGGATGCTGCATTAGATACAGGAAGGGGTCCAATGGAAAAGACGGACATCGTGTTGATTGTATTCGCGACATTAGTACTGGGTATATGAGAAACGGACGATGACGGAATACTTTCGAATTTTATTGTCTCACTATCATCGTCTTCATCACGTTGCCATGAATTTCTGGACGACAATTCAAATGATTCATCATTAGACACTGTTGAAGACAAATCGATAATCGTAGTTGTTTGTTTTGATATCTTCGCATCGGGTGACGAATACCGAGATTCGATGGTCAGTGATGAAGATTGCGCATTTTCGTCGCATAAATCTATCCTAGAAGTTGTTGTTTGATCAGTTTTTGTATCGTCGTTAGTTTCAAGAATTGGATTATCACATAGATCTTCGAAAGATGTCATATTCTCCTGCGAAGCCAAAACATTCTCGCCTTCTCCATGGTCAATTTTTATAAGATTTTGTATAACATTGGTAAGAGCTTGATCCAAAGGATCCATAATCTCTTGCATTCCTTCCATAACGCTCTGTTCAAAATTATATAAATTAAATCATCAATAAAATAAATATTTATATACAATTTGCTGTAATTTTGCTTACATCAGCTTCTGTTATGTTAATAAGTTCCGGATCAATATGCACAATTTCTGCCTCGTCCAATTCCGCTTCGGTCTCCGGAGTCGGCGTGCGTTGTTCTAAAGTCATTGAGGAACCAGTCTTTGATTCTGACAGTTCAGTATCTGTCGGTTGTTCCGATTCTGTATCTGGCGTCGGCGCTCTAGGACTCTCCTGCATCAATTCGAGCAATATTTTATCTTAGAATAATGAAGAATTATAAAAATTTATAAAATTATTTAAAAAACCTTTCGTGTCCGTCTGCGCGGGCCGTGTCTGATTCGTCCCTCAATCGCTTCTTCTTCTTCGTCAGTATCATCACCTCTCTCATCACTGAAACCGCTTTCAGCGCTATATAGAATAATTGAAATATGAGTCAAGAATTGCAGAACAATTTTCGTATTAAATAATAAAACCTAATAGTTCTACAATTCTCTTTAGTTTTTCTATTATTTCTAATGGAACATTAAAATATTTTAGATAGTTTTGAGACAATCTGTTAAAAGAAGAGTTTTGGTACTATTTAGTTTCTAATAACTAATGATAAAATTCATAAATATTAATATTAATTAAAATGAAAATATTTTTAAAATCTGTTAAAAAAAATAAAATAAATTTCTAATTCTTGTTATTTATATAAAGCCATCTTATTTATATTACTATTGAATTAAAATAGTGACATATACAATACAATTTTAAATAAATGACCTATTGAAAGAGTCATGGACAGCTAAAGCTTTCCGTGCAGCGAATTCGCGACGCAAGTTTCTCCATTCTCGTTCAGTATTCGTGTTTTTTTGTCTAGCTGATTCCCATTTTTCTCTGCAGTATTCTAACTCCTGTTTCAATTCCTGCAACATTTTTCTCTTCTCCTGCAACTCGTATCTTAATATCTCTTCATGCGTATGCAACTGTTGATGCTGCGCCTGCATCCGGCCGACGATATTCCATGTTTTGGCCAATTCGACCGACACCATAGAAAGTCTTTTCTCCTAGATATTGAAAAAAAAAAAACAAATTTGTATGATATCATATCGCACATAAAAGAACATCATTTACCTGTTCGCCCAGTTTACTTTCCAAATGAATGTTCAGCTGCTTCATGCGATTCATCTCCTTCTCCAAATGCTTTTTCTCCAGAATTAATTCTTTCAAACGAATGTATGTTTTGCTCACGGATATTACCAATCTTGGACCGGCCGGAGTATCCACAGATTTGTAACAGCTGTTTGGATCCGAACAAGACGCAACGGATACGCTCGGAGAGGTCACCGCGTGGCAACTAAGTAATTCCAATAAAACACGCCACACCTGAAACGTAATTCGACAATTATTTAACGAAGACAATCTATATATTATATTAAACTCTTTAAACGAAAGCATGCAAATATATAATTGTCAATATTACTGTGACACGATGTTTAAATTAGCATTTACAAATACACAGAAATTATATTAAGAATTAATTATTATTTTTAACCTTCGGTAAATTATGGGCGATATCTTCTTCTTGGAGATCATCTTCTTTCCTATCAATTTCGCCAATATTTTCTATACTATTCTCTTCATTTGCGTGTTTTTGGGATGCTTTACCACCTTCGACTTGCTCAATCAAATCTAAAAGAAGTTTAGGAAGAGCAGCTGCTTCGGTGCTTTCTTCTCTGGCTATGTCACTTATAAGATCGTGATTCTCCTATAGCGTTAAAATCAAATTAATTATTATTACTATTTTTGTCATTTACACATTCTCTTTTTCATGAAACTTATTATAAATCTTTAAAATAAATATCTAAAATATTTAAAATAAGTATTAGTCACATTTCTTAGTTATAAATTACAAATAATGAATCAGCGCATTGCGATACCTGTAGCAACTGAGTTAACCGATCAAGATCCATGTCCGCAGAGGAAGCTCCGAGCAGCATCTGCGTGAATAATCCATTAATGAGAGACATCTGATTCTGAAGATCTCTGCAATCTGCCTTGGTTAATCCCAATTGCGATTCCAAGTTTGTGATTTCCGAGTCTTGAGCGTCGACCTGGCGTGTATAACATAACATAAGAATCTCAAACAAAATAAAATCGAACGGTAACACCTTAATACCTTGTCTTCGGCTCTTTTAAGCTCCTCTTCTAAATTTTCCGATTTCTTTAAAGCATATTCCATTTTCTGTTTCACATCCGCTAGTTCCCTAGTCGCGGAATCTTTCAACTCGGTCAAAACCTTCAATCTTTCGTTGTAAAGAATTTTTACAGCGTTTATATTCTCCAACTGTCGATCGCATTCGATTCCCACATCATCTCGAATTTCCAAGAAACTCCTGTCACCCAATCTAACCAGCAGTTGAGCTAGATAGTTCTTTAACTCATTAGTCTGACGTTCTCGCACAATGAGAGATGTGCGTGCCTTGTTGGTTACTTCTGTCAAACAACGAATACGTTGTCGGTGACGCTCTGGATCGGTTTCCAGATGATAACGAAAGTCATCCACCTTCTCAATTTGATATCGCACGTCATTCCTTAGCTCATCAGATACCTGAAACAAATTTACATTTGTGTATTTATTATGGATAGATTTTAAGTGAATAAAATGTATGGCGATCACAAACTTTTAGGATACGCGTCAATCGTTGCGCTTCTGTGCGTTTTAATGCTTTCTCATTTTCATCGTGTTTGCGTTCTTGTTCTCTCATCGTAGTCTTCACAAAATCGCCATTCGCGAGATCAAGATCTTGCGGATCTCGATAGACGGAACGTAACTGAGCTAACATGCTCGACGTTTCGGAATGAGCCTTTTTTTCAGCATCCAATTCTTTTCTAAGTCTTTCCATCTCGGATGAGACTGCCGCGATAGCTCTATGTCTAGCTTCCCTTTTCAGGGTTAATTCCTTTTTAAACTCGTCCAAACTGGAACCGGCATAATTCGGATTCGATGTATTTTCTGATATATCATCTATTGAGTCGACAATATCTACAGCATATAAACATCTAATTATATTTCGCGAACAATAAAAGAACAATACAAAAGAAATTAAGAGATAATATAAAATACCAATATCTTCTCTTGAAACAACATTGTCTTCGTTTCTTCTTTCAGTCTTCATAGTCTCTTTCAGTCTTTGAATCTCCTGCAAAGCATCTTCAAGAGCCTTAATCTGCTTCTTTTTATCCAAAAGTTCATCGGACAATTGTGTCCGCAATTCTGATATTTTTTGGCTTTCCACGTTCTTAATCTGTTCAATATCGAGCAGTGATTTTTGTAAGTTCTCTTCCAAAATTGAAATTCTCGCATCGGCAGTATCTTTTTCCGATTGAAAGATATCGATCTCTTTTAGCAATCTTTCGATTTCTTTTTTAGCGTAGTCTAAGTGTTTCGTCAGTTCGTTATATTGTTGCCTGTTTTCGTGCAAATTAGCTTCTACAGTTACATATCGCGTTTTCAGTTCCTAAAAAAAAAAGATTTTTGTTATACAATTTAAATATTTATTGTTTTATTTTAATGTAACTTTTTACATTAATATTTTAATGTAATTCCTTACAGAAATGTAATGACCGATTCAAAATTAAAAGACAGCAATTAATTACTTATTTTAAGTATTAAAAGCACTGTTCAATGATTTAATAAATTTAATACTCCAGTTTTAATACTCCAAATAAATAATTAATTACGGCCTTTCAATAATAAATTAGATTTTCTGCAAGGGATGTCTTACTGAGTACTAAATTAAGCGCAGCAAAAAGGTATGGAAACAATTAAAACATTTTTCTAAATTAAAAATCTTAGAACATCGTACCTCGTAATCTACTTTTAATTTTTCTACTAAATTTTTTTGATCCGTCAAGTTGCACAGCAGTCTTTCATTGGCACTCTGAAATTTCAGTCGATCTGCTTTTAATTTCTCAACTTCTTCAGATAATTTAAATATTTCTTTGTCTTTCATAAATATTTCTTCACTCGCTGAATTTTTTATTGGATCTTGTGTGATCTCATTTCTCAATCTTGAGCGTCTTCTGCGCACTTTATCTAAATCTACGTTCAGAAAACATGAGTTTTCGTCTAACATAGGAATATTCGTCACGGAATCATCGGAATGAGCACCACAATTTATATGAAAGTCCGTTTCCTTGCTGGCAGTGTCTCGACGATCGCCAAAATTATCAGGTATTTCACCAATGACATCCGTCACAATGTGACTCGATTGTTGCTCTGACGATTCACAATGCGATTCCGTGGAGTTTGAATAAGAATTCTCGTTCTTCGTACCTTGGATTTTTAACAAATCCTCCGATCTTTCCGTTCTGGAGCGCAGTTTATTATCCTCTTGCAAGTATCGATGTTTGCACTGTTCAAAAGAACTCATTGCCAGCAATTCTTCTAGTCTAAGAACACGCTGCTCTAATCTTCGTATTTCTTCATTTTCAATGTTTTCATCGTACAGTCTTTTCCGAGGGATGTCCCCGCATATTTCCAGATTCTCTGTTGAAATCTTTTGTTTCCAATTCTCTCTATCCTTCGACAATTCTAAATATAACGTTTCCATGCGCGCTAACGTTGCATTATGCGTACTGGCTAATTGATGATTGGCCATGGCCAGCTGAGAGATAATTCGCGAAAGCTCGACGATTTCATTATTCTGTTGACACATTGGGTGATCGTAACTATCGGCGGACTGCCAACCTGTCATTTGCGCAGCACACGTTAACTGCAATATAAATAAGCAGTTTGTAATTTTGAATTGTAAAAACTTTTTGACGTTATTTATTAGACGTTAAAAACTTGAGAATATGTCAAATGCCATTAATTGTCCCAAAAAATTGCTTCTTTGCAAAATTCGATCAATATCGATCAAGGTACGTTTCGAAAATTTAATTGCACGAAGTGCACAACACAAATGATGAATCACGCGATTTCAAACAAAGAAGATAAAGAAAACAAAGAAATCTTTTATCTTTTTTCTTAGAAGTCAAGATTTACTTTATCAAATATTAATACGTGATTGAAGTTTTACGCAGGCTTACGTTTTTGGAAGAAAAAAATTTCACTGGCGCTTTTAATAATGGTCCGCTCTCGACGATTCGCAATAGTATACTGGCATAAAACACAATGTTCCCGCGAATCGACTGAGAATAAGCACGTGATCACGACCGATGACTGTGAAGACGATGCTTTTCGTGACTGTGAGTCAGCGTGTTCTCCCGAAAACACAGATTGGAGAAGAGCCAGCTTGTCACAACTAACAGAGGAGCCGACTTTCGCGAGACAAAACGCGCGATTTTTCTACGGTAAAACACAGGTGCAACTTGGCGATGGCAATGCCCGAGTTTAATTTAGCTGCCATCGCATATAAGCAAACAGTTCACGTGATTACAGTCGAAACATATAGCAGTTGGTAGTATTATATTGTATATCTCGATGTCAATCGCTGAAAAGTATAATTGCTAGGTCCGTCGCTTCTTACAATTAGTAGAAATAACGTAAAAAATATAGAACTAAAAATTTAACAGAGGAAAAAGAAAGAAAAGTAATGATTTACCAGAGTTTCGCGTTTAGGAGGCAGCATATTCGATAGACTGGATGCCGTTGGCCTCTGATCCCAGAATTCGCTAGTACGCAACGTAGCGTAGCAGCTTGGATTCTGTATCAAAGTATCAAATAAATTCATAAAATTTCTCTCTCTCTCTCTCTCTCTCTCTCTCTCTCTCTCTCTATCTATCTATCTATCTATCTATCTATCTATCTATCTATCTATCTATCTCTTCAAATCATCATATATACGCTGTTTGCAGTGAAATCTCTCTCCAAGAGAATGAACATACAACCATTTCCGAAAAAAGTGAAAATATTTCACTTATTAAAAAAAAATGATGATCTTCACTCTTTTTAGAATGAAATCTCACTTTCTTTGAAAGTTTCACTATTTTAAAATGAAAATTTACTCTTAAAAAAGTGGAAATTGTTACTTTTTTTTGGGTGATTGTATTTTCACTTTCTTAAAGTGAGATTTCACTGTAAGAAATTTTTAGCATACTTTTGGTTTACACAACGTACTTGTGATCGTGGCTGATCTTCGTCTTTGTAAATGCTTGTTCCGACGTACATTCTTTGTCTTCCATCGTTCGTGGGACAAGCATCTTCCAGATACAAAGTTTCTGCCTCATGTTCGCTCGTAGAGATTAAAGCCGGTGGACTACTGCTACTTGATGCTCCCATTATTTGAACCTTTCACTTACTACGCATGAAAAATATATAGAGAATTTTTATTTGTTTTTTTTCTGTAAATTTTACGTGTTAGTATGGTGTTATTCGTTTTCCCAGTAATGAAATAAATGCTTTTTCAGATAGCAAACTTTGTCGTTATTGCTCCAAAAAAAAGAGATTTCTTTCCTTTGAAGTGAAAAGTCATTCTAAAAAGAGTGAAAATTGTCACTCTCTTTCAAGAAGTGAAGGATGAAGGTGATTGTATTTTCATTTTCTTGGAATGAGATTTCATTGCAAGAAATTTAGATTGTAACGATGCATAGGTGTAATTGCAAGAACAAAAAGTTTGGATTGTGTCAGCTATTATTTTTAGAAACTAGTTCGATCTAAATTGTACTCCGACTCTCTGAAGACTAAGTAGGGTAAAAAGAACTAGATTAGTAGAGTAAAAATAGAAACACAGTCAATTTAACGCTTCTAATTACGATGCGAGGATATAATAAATAATCTTTTGACAAATATAAATATAATATGCTGCAATAGTATGCAATATGTTTACACATACCATAGGAAGATTTGTGTAAATAAGATTTGATATATTAAATAGATCAAATTAGGTAACAACGTTAAACAACAAAAATGTGTTTTCACGAAGATGACAGCCGCACAGGTGAGTGTTTTCGAATACAATGAGTCGGAATCCAAGTAAAAGTCGCTCACCAATGATCAATTGAAAAATCGTGAAATTCGAGGTTTCAGCTTCTCCGAGGGTCAACGACGATTCTGTCTGACTGCTGTCGTCGTTGCTAGCGGGCACCGACTCGCATCTCTAAAAATACCATTTCGAAAGACCGCCTGCGCAAAGCCGACGATACATCTTCGCATCGAATTCGTGCGCAGAAGCATTGCTTCAGACTTCCGCGCGTATTTCTCACCCTAGGAAGTCATCCATCGAGCTCTCTTCCGATCGCAAGAAAACAAATTCATGTCAAGAAAGATTTTCCGACGAACAGATATTGCGTAGTTTCAATTTCTTATTGTTATAAAGAGTGATGTTTTATATAGCACCATAATTGATTCTTCAAACTTTTATTTTAACGTAAAATATACAAAATTAAAAAAAATTATCTAAAAATAAATATTCTACAAATTGAATAAAAATATTTAATTGATATAGATTCGATTGAAAAAGTAATCTTGTTATTGGTTTCGTTAATAAAGTGATGCATAGACGATGATCGCAATGTGAATTATTGTCGTCACAAGCTCTATCTTGAGATGCAGTTCTCACAGTTAACAGAATAAACAACTATTTTAAGGTGCTTTCAAATCTTCAGATAGTAATTACTCTTGGGAAAATGTAAACGTCCTAACAATAGCATGTATTCTATGTTTAGATAGATTTTTTTAACTGTTTATATCTGCTATCATCTTATTTAACATTACATATCTAACACAACAAAACCATTTATTTAGTCAAGTATATTTTTATTTTTATTTTTTTTCTATCGTTCTTCATCTTGAAAAAGAATCGGAATACAGTTTAAATTAAACTTCATTCCAAACATTTTTATTTTTAATGACACAACACAAATTTTTCTAAAATTTTTCTTAACAACTCTACATCTATATTAATATTCAATTATGTAATTAATTATATAATTAATATTCAATTAATATTCAATATTCAATTTTGATAATTTAAAATATATGAAGTTATATTCACTATTAACATATTAAGAAAAATAATAGCATTTTAATTTGAAATTTTTATAACAAATCAAATATTAATCTTTTCTTTTATCTTCGATTTTCTAAATGAGAGACATTTCTTTAATTAGAAATAAAATCTGAAATAAATAAAATGAATATAAAACAAAACTTCTTTAAACATTAAAATTTGAAATAAATATAAAACAAACTAATTGGAGTAAATAATATACGAAGATCGAAGCATTATATTAACGAAAAATAAATGTGATAATAAAAAAATGACTTCGCTAACAAATTGACCAACTGCAGATAAAGTAATGTTCTATAACGTCCATCTTAACTGATACATTGTTTCTGTAGATAAAGTTATCACGTTCTTAAATTCTATCCAGAGTCGACATTCGCTAAAACATTAGGTACATTATCGGTAAAATATGAATTTCATGATGAAGTCACCAAAAAGCGGAAGTGTATCTAGATAACGCATCGTATAAGAATCGTTATAAAAATGTTGTCCTAACATCTCCTTTTGTTCTTTCTGCATTTCGGGTCACTAATGGAACAAATTAAATGAGAATTCATTATAAAATTCATAGCTTCATATTCTCTAAAACTTTTAGAGAGTGAATCTCACTTTGAAGAATGAATCTCACTTTTAAATTGAAAACTGAGCCACTCTTTTTCAAGACTGGCTCAATTTTCACTCTTTAAAATGAGAACTCCACTCCAAAGAATTTAGAGTGTACGTTTAATAATAAATTCCAACCTACAGACGTGGAGTTTTCGCGGATAGTTTCAGTTATGAGTCGCGAATCATATATGGACTCCGTATATATCATTATCTCACACCCAAAACTGAACCTCTATGATTACAATGTGATGCTTATAGTGTTGCATTACAGGTATAATCCATGCTTTGTTGTATTATACTTTCTTATCCCCCCTAATATTCCTGAAACATTTATAATGTCTAGATACCCCCGTTCGACCCGCTAGAATGACTTAACTCCAGATGGAAATGCATGCACACAACAATACTCTGCAATGTGGAGGAGCGCGGCCGCGCTCGCGCGTTTCGGTGCCGCACTGCCGCCAGCCGTGTACCGATCGGCTTTGGTCTGACAAGGCCGACGCGCCGCGCGTCCGTCAGTCAGCGTTCGCGCACGAATGCGACGGTACGGTCGTCGGTCGTCGTGGCGGGTTTTTACTCGGCGCCGCGCTCACGGGTGCTCCAGCACGAGAGAGCAGAGCTGACGTTTCTACGTGAAGCGAGAAGAGAAAGTGGTTCCGCTCTTCTATCTCTCTCTTTCTCTCTCTCTCTCTCTCTCTCTCTCTCTCTCTTCTCTTTCTTTCTCTTTCTCTCTCTTTTTTTTCACACACTTTCTCTCCCTCGATCTTTTTATTTTACTTTTCTCTCGCATTCTCGCAAGTCTTCTGCACCAAAGGCGTTTCGCTGGGCATCCGTGCAACCGCTGGGGCTGTGACCTGCTTCCGCTCTATCCTCGCAGCGGTTCGACAGGCGAGCGAGCACCTGCAGGTGAGAGGCGCGAGGTGCGATACGCGCGTACTCCGCATCGCCGAGACGGATGCGAAGGACCATCGTCATGCGACGGATTTCCTCCGCCTCGGATGCGACGTGACCGATTTTTGGCGCGTATACGACCGTCATTGCGGCGCATCAAGTCTCGAGAGAACGAATCGGATGTTCGGCAGATCGAAGTCTCGAACGTCCTTCCGGCGTGTTTTAAGCATCCGGCAATGGCCATTTCCAGTCACACGGCACTGCGGAAAGCGTTACATGCTTGGAATAACACGCAATTAACATTCCATTGCTAAATCGCGCTATTGTGATACATGCGCGGTCTATGTCAAAGGGTTAAGCGATTACTGTGCGAGCCGTTACGCGATGTGTTGTTGAACAACAACAGGAAAGATATACGGTCAAAACGATTATCAGTCAATTACGTCGGAAATTTAGAGATACAAACGTTATCTGATAAAGATATAAATGGGCTTTTATGAAACCACGTTCACCAAATTTAATTCTCTCACGCGATCATCGTAGCACGAGGATTGCGCGCCTTTTAAGATACAAACACGTACAACATATTTTATTCAAAGGATATTCTGGGGATATTCTGAGAACGTTCTCAGAATATCCTCTAGACATTCTTCATCTTTAGGACATTCCTTGAAGATTGTGCTGTAAGGAACATTACACCTGGATCGTTTTGTCCCTTTATCTCGGGAAATCTCAGATATCGCAGAGAAACGTTCGAGGAGCGTGGCCTCACGGCACAAAGTTCAAAGTGACCTAATGAAAAGCAGGAGGAGACATCCGCAGATGTATCCGTGAACGTTATCCCAGATATCCGACTTAAGAGAAATCCAATCGCGTAGGTGTTAAACGCGCATGGATCGTTTCTGCCAGCGGAGTAGAGGATTTTGCGCGAAAACTCCTCTTCATTACGGAAGGTCGAGAAGTCGATGCTCATCGACTACCCGTGGCAAGCGGCGCGGCGCGGTGCGCCGCGACCTTGATCGCGCACATCGGCTGCTCGGTGCCAGTGTGCCACCGGTATAGAGGTACGCACGGCCTGCGCGTCGACGTCGATAATTCGCGCGCGGCATACATTCTCTCCGCGTGTCCTCGTACTCGACGTTCTCCGCGCTCTCCTCTCTGCCGCTCTTTCAGGAGCGTTCTTTCAGAAGCGCGAGCGGAGAATTATTTCGGAAACGACTCTCTCGTCGCGTTCGATAGGCCTCGCTGGCGCTCCATTTCACGTTTCGCGACGAAAATTGGCTCGATATTCGATAAGACGCAATTAGTTTTTGAGCGAAAGAATTACTGATCATGTACAATCATATAGTCAGTGTACTATGATGACCTTTCTTTTGTATTTGCATCATAGATATGCAAGAACTTCCTTGAAATGTCAATCTGAACTTGACGCTCTATCTGCGCGTGATTTTCTAAACACTCAAATCAATATATGATTTCAATTGGCTAAATATTTCTTGGAATCTCTATATATAAATTATTTTTAATAAGATGCATTTTTTTGTTTAAATCAAACTTACCAATTAAGAATAAAGACGAAACATATGATCTTTGCACATTGATTAGAAATTTATTTTAGCATAAATATAATATTATATAATATACTTCAAATCTAATCATGAAAAGTAAAAATAATACACATACGACGCACTAAATGAAATTTCCATTTTAACGAACTGATAATCTTGTCGAGAGCATAGCATTAATATTTTAAATAGTGCACATATCACTTTGCAATTCTAAATAATTATTTACATATTAAGATAAATGCATGACGCAATAAAGTTTGTTAGCTCAAACATGAGAGCGTAACTCGTGTTATACATTTACTATTTAAATCTTACTATATAATTCAATTCGAAGTAACTGTTCCCGAAAATTGTTCTCAATATATTTTAATTAAATAGCTCTAAATATCGTATTTATTCAATATATTTTAAATGGCTTTAAATATCGTAATTATAATTTATCCTCGTTTTCAAGATATTGCGACTATCGGTGAGTCGTATCTATCGTAATAGAGGTCGCATATCGATAATGTAGGTCATGCATTTTCGGCCTTGCACATTTGGCATCTGTATGTCGATTGGTTCGCGCGTCCCTGTGGACCGATTCGGCTGCTGTTCCAGGAGATCTATTGTTCTATCTATATAGCTTGACGAACTCTAATACGAAACAACTGTCAACTTGCGATTGACAGTTCAATTCATTTTATAAAGAGCAATTGGCTTGAAATCACCTGTTTTTCGCTATTTTTCGTTAAATAGATAAAATTGTTATTTTTATTCGTAGATAGAATGTGCATTTTTTTCTAAATTAGACAATTAAAACGCAAAATTCTCAGCAAAAACGTTTAATACGTTGATTGTTAAAGATTGCAAAATTATATATCATCTCGGATATCGAAAAGTTGTATTTTTCAAGCATCCTTTTTTTAGATTTTCTTTAGATAAATATTTATCTGATATAAGAAGATGAAAGGATAAATTTTTGCTAATATTTTTCACGAATCCATTACGTCAGCTGTAGATAACATTAGATTACGTACATTTTATTTATATAATATACGTTATTTAATATTCTCTACTAAAATTCGATATCCATTCGCTTCTAATAGGGATTCAATTCAGGTCATATGTTCGTTCATATAATTGCGTGTCATCGCAGTGTCCTTCGATTCAACGTGTATTGTTGATAATTCGACGCATCAATTTAATTCGAACATTTGAAAATAGCAGACGATCATCTCTTATTACATCACATCCGTTATTCGTATTTCTACGCACGGTCATTGCTCGAACACTTTCGTGACGCTCGATTGGTTTATTGTGTCGCGTTATCGCTTTTTATGCCATTTGACACAGCTCGATCATTGGTGTTTTATACTGTTCGTTATTTTTTAGATCATACTCCATCATTCTTTGCCTATCGATCGCTTTACGAAATCTATTTGTTAATTATATTATTGTAAAAACGATAAATTTATCTTATTTTGCTTTGTTCGTAAAGCAGTTAAAGAGATAATTACAAGGATCTGACAATTACAGGTATAATGCGCAGTTTCTGAGTCCAACGTCGAAATACGATATACAGCTTTTTTAAATCAGTGCTGCAATAAAATTTATGAATTCGCCAAAGATAAAAGAACCGTCACAAGAAAATACGCGTAAGAAAAATAATTGCTCTTTCATAAAGGTAACACTATTTTTATTTCTTTCAATGTAAAATACGCTTGAATTATCGATCCAACTTTGACACACTAATGACAATAATACAAAAAGAAATTGTTTTGTCCAAGTATTTAAAACTTTAGTTAGATACAAATTTGAAAATAATTTTATTGAATTATCAAAACAATTATATAGGAAACACGTGTATGATGAGTATTACTATAAAAAATTTTTACGTTTTAACAATTAATTTGAACGTCCTATATAATTATTTTGATAGTTCAACAAAATTATTTTTAGATCTGTATCTAGCAAATTAAATTTTTTAACATTTCAACAAAATTATTCTTTCCATGTGTACATCGTTGAATTTATGCAGATGTTATGAATTTTTAGGACTATTTTAGGATTATATAATTAATATTTACTTCTATTTTAACAAAACTTATAAAAATACATGAATATATGTATATTCGTCATAAATAAAAAGTAGATTTTAATATTGGACAAAGTTAATGTATAGTACGTAAGTATAATGGCATATAAAATTATCAGTTTCGATCGAAGTGCAAGATATTTTTCGATATCGAGAAGCTCAGTTAAAATTATTATATACTAACATTAAACGTCTTTAACATAATCTCTCATAATTTCTTGCAACTTCTTAAACAATGCTTCTCGTAGGCGTTGGTAGATATTCTGAGATAATGCAGGATATGTTTTTTTTCAACAACTTCTCTCGCTTGCTTAATAACAAATTGTCTTTCAGGATAAATCGACAAACAGAAGAATCAATCTGAATATTACGAACGCCAGAACGTGACTTGTTTTCGAAAGCAACGCGTCGAAATTTTACGAATCATAATTTTGCGCTTCTTTCAATAACAAATGGAAGAAAATCAAATTTACATGTACGATCCCCAGTGAAAATGGATGTGACAATCAATTGTATATAACTATTAATCGAAAAAGAGGATTTTGCCATATTTCATAAAACGATTCTATTGAATTGTGATATGTAAAGATAGTAACGTTTCAGTACAAAAATATTAAAAAATATGAAAAATTTATATTTTTTATTTTTAACTGTAATTTCCACTATAATGAAAAATTAGAGACCTTTTAAAAACTTCTTTCGTAATTAGTTTTAAAAAACCGACGTAATATAAATTATTTGTAAATGACTGCGGCTTATTCACCGGTCGAGAGCTTAGCAGGAAAAACAGCTCATTGATATAATACACCAAATATGTCATTGCCATTGTGTGTCGAACGTCATCATGTGATATATCGCTGGCGCTTGCTGTCGCATCTGCTTCAATTAGAAACATCTCTCAAAAATGTCAAGGAAAGAGAAGAATGAAATTCCTGATTCAAGTGAGAACGTAAACTCTCGTCTAGACGAGAACGAAATAGTCGGAAGTATTCTGATGTTAATTACAATGAATATCCGAATTAAAAATAGTTCGAATACGATAAATTCAGACATTTAAGATGGCATATTGATATCTTACTAATATTTAATAATAATTAATTCGATCAGTCATTTTTTCGCAAGTATTCAATGGATAAGATATTAGACAAAAGAATGTGAATATTTATCTTGCGTCATTTACTGAGTCATTGTGGCACTTTTGTTTCTCGTACTTACAAAGTCACGTAGTTATAGTTAGATAAGCTTCATACCAATTTCATCATATCACGTTAAGAACCAACCATGTAATTACGAGATATACGAGCAAATAAACGTGAACACGATAGTCGATACACATATAAGGTATCTCAACTATGTGTGATTCAAAATTTAGACTTAAGAGATTCTATATTTTGAAGAAATATAGAAAATTAATAACAGACACTTTTTTTAGATATAAGTTTTTGTATTCAATTATATCCTAATATATCAGCAAAATTTTAAACAAAAAGGATTTCTTTTGTATTTATTCAAGAATTTGTTTCACCGAAAAAAATGTTGCACACAGATGGAAAATTTATGTTAAATTTAACACACTTTATTTATCCAAAATGAGCTATCCAAATTTTTATATTAATTTAAGATAAGATATGTATGTTGGAAAGTAATATAAATATTATATAAAAAATTAACTTAAATATTGTAACATTGATACAACTTTAACAAACTATAAGATTGACAAAAAATGTTGAATATTAATTAATTTAACAAAAAATGTTCAAATATCATAACATAATCACATTAAATTAACACTCAAAAATATGTCAAAAAAAATTTTAAACAAGAAATTCAACAAAAACTTGTTTTAATATTAATACATAAATATTTTTTACACTGTATATATATATATGATAGAATATGGAATTTTTCAACGAATACTTTAGACAACTAATAACGTAGATAAAGCGAACGCAATTCTTTTCTCTATAATCAGTGTCGAGTGTTTTTAGCGTAAGAGTAACAAACTTTATCTCGGTACGTATCGAAGGAGAATCATTGTGAATAAAGCGATACCGGCAGCTTTTATCAATGTGTAAATTGAGAGGGAATCAGACGAATGTTATCTAACCGAATCTGCCACTCCTTTGAAAGATAACCGGACGCTAATAAACTATTAATAAATTTGAAATGGTTTATGCATTTTGATATAGATATACTCTGACATTTTGATGGATAGCATTCGCCCGATTATAGTTTAGTCTCTCATTCCTGTCATAGTAAACTACAACGTCAAAAAAGAGAAATTATGCTCTCTAAATTTTTTGGAGTGAAAATTGAGTCGGTCTAAAAAGGAATAAAAATTTTTCACTCTCTGAACAAGAGTGGCAGATTTTCATTCTTTTTTTTTTAGAATAAGATTTCAGTCTTTTGGAATGAGATTTTCACTCCAAAGTAAAATCCATTTCTTTTTTGGGAGTGAGACGTCACTCCTTGGAGTGACTTTTACTTAAAAAAAAAATGAAATATATCTTCTAAAGAGTGAAAATCGCCATTCTTGTTTAAGAGTGAAAATATTTTTACTCTTCTTTCAAAATTAGTTCAATTTTCAATTTTGAATTTTGAATTTTGAAGTGAGATTTCACTTCAAAAGATTTAGTGAATATGAATATTTTTTTGCACTAATAAATGCAAAACCTTCAATTATTTCGTGTACGATGGCTCGTACTCGATGAAATAAATTTAGAATGCATTGAAGATTCTCATTTTGTGTGCATTAATAGATAGCCATAAATCTTAATTAACCGTGATAAGATTCATTTTCGCTGGAAATGTAGGACACATATAGATTAAATTATACGTTCATTAAAAAGGACAAGAGGGATGCTTTCAGTATATTTTATCAATTTATACTGTCAAACGTGAATGCAAACGGTACGAAAAGAAATTAATTTAAACCTGCGCATGTGATACAATAAAAAAAAGTTACACGCGATTTATTATCTGTTGCTTCCGATTTCAAGATCAAATGTAACTACAGTAAAAGACATCAATTTTAATTATTTTATTTGCTTTCAATAAATTATTATGTTATGTTTGCTTATTTTTTTCGTATCAATGATCATTCAGTTTAAACAAGAACAATTTGAACACTTTTGTGAAAATAACTATGCCGATTACATCGATTTGACTCTTTTTTTGAGCTCTTTCACTTCGCTGACGACTATACGCGCACAAAGGATTCGTTTGGAAGCCCCTCGTGTTGCGAAATACATGTAACGCTGAACTAGAAAAGGCTTCAAAGGAACGTTCTTTCGGTCGTTCGATGTGCTCAACTGCAAAATCGAAGCTCGTAACGAAATCATTATTAAACTGTCTCAGCATCGGCAATAATGACTTTTGCATTGCACCGTTTTGTCGTAAGCTGATACGTTACTTATGTATGATGCTTCGAATCTATTTCTGAAGCTGAATTTATCGAACGGCTTTGACCCTCTTCGTGCTCGACAATGTTATCGGCCGCTATGAAATTATTAGACGTAAGGTCGTTAAACGCACAAATCTCGCTCGCTTCCGTAACTTTGCAACTTCATGCGTCTTCATGCATTGTAATATGTGTACCTCGCCGCTCTAATGTAACAAGACATTTTTAAATAATGAAATAACAAATAGTGTAATTGTCGATTATCTGCCATTGTTTTAATTAAAATTAATGACATTTCATTGATATTAATATTAAACAGAGAGATAATAACCGTTTAACCGGGACCGTTTGCGTGTTTCCGTTAAAGAACTTAAATCTGCGTCATCTCTAAATTTTACTGTCTAAAGATACCTCGAGTATTGAATTGGGGCAGCGATATAAGACTACGATATTCAAATCTGTCGATTTCTGATTCCTGTTCAGAATCGGATGATACAACGAATGAGACGACGGACATACTAGTGGTAAAAGCGAGCGTTCGGCTCGTGGAGTATCGATTGATCGGTCAGCCGTATGCGAGGCTGTTTATAGTTAGATAAGAGAGCTGACGTAGCTGATATTACGTAAATAGTGAATTATCCTGTGGACTTAACCCTTTCATTCTTATAATATAATTACATACACCTGATCAATGAATTCATTAATCATCTCACATCTGAGATTGAAGTTATCTTTTTGAAATTATGAATTCAACATGGCTCACATTATCATACTATGTAAAATGTACTAAATTTTAATATATATTTATTTAAATGGCACTAACTAAATATTTACTAAATGTAAACATATATTTAGTATAAGAACCATTAATTTGATTTACCTATCATTTTTTTACTTAAGTCTTGAAACTTAATTTTAATATGTAAATTTATCTTGAGTCCCAAGGCTATCACTTTAAATGTTTTATCGCAGTTACTTGTTATTCCTTCTTTATCATAATTGATTATTTTATTATTGGACAAGCTGTTAAATATGAAACTCTTGCTATTTGTTCATGCACTGTACTTACAAATTCTGCGACGATTAATGTATTACATTAAAATAACGTATTACATTCTAGATCGAATCATGTAAGCTAAGCTCTTAACTTTAATATGTAAATCTAACTTTTTGTATCAATGATGATCTAAAAATAGGATTGATGTTTTTTAAACAATAAAGCGATATATACGCGAATATTCTAATATGTTAGCTCAGTATTGCCACTTTTTATATCACATGATTAATTTTTTTTTTAATTTAATTCTTTCACAGGAACAACTGTTTAGTAAATATTATTTAAAAAGATATTTTATTAAAATTTAGTAATTTTTTTCTTTTTACAAACATACGAATCGAGTGCTCGTTGAATTTCTATATCGTTTACAACAGTTTAGTTTGTCGATTTACAATCTAAATCTCGTGGTTTGAACTCGAATTTTAAACTATTGCTATATGCATTTTCATGAAACAATATTTTTATTTCTCTCATTTCTAAAATAAATAAAGATATTAATAATGAAGATAATATTATAAATAAAGATTTTCCTACTGAGAAGTTTTATAAATATTTTATCTTCAAGAAATTTGTGGTAATCTTTCTTTTTAAATTTGAGTTTCATCTAAGTTATCAATAGTCTTCTAATAAATAATGATTTTTTTCGTTTATTATTTTCTTTTTATATTTTATTACTTTGTTGCTTTTATCTTCAACTATCAAATAAATTCACTGTTACTTTTATCTTCAATTATCAAGTAAATTCAAGCTTTGTCCGAATTATCGCTACATTTTGAATAAATGATAATATGTGAATTCGATATTCAACTCAATTTATCGAGACTTTGGCTCTTTAATGGGACGAAGGAGTAAATGTTTTATAATATCCGCATCATTTTATTGCTTCGAGATATAAATACGAGCGGTGGTTTTTTTTTTTATATCGATATGGATTGGTGGAACTTCCTTACTGCTGCGAGTAAATGTGAATTATTCTGGCTATTGTATCGAGGTCGACGGTCCTGTTCGTTAATGGATTTGCAGAATGCTTACGATCCGCTTGAGGCTAGACGGCGCCAGTCTCCCAGCTTTTCGCCATTATCGGCAGCGTACATCCTGCTATCTGCATGCATAGCTCCAAACAATTCAACCCATCGAACAAAGTAATGAAAACAAAAGAACATAATAAATTATGAGAAGGAAGCGATAAGTGCAGAATGAATTTCCGCAGTAGATAGCATTATAAAACATTACTATACATTATAGTATTAAAACATTATAGTATTAGAGTTATTAGAATTATTATGTAGAGCAAAGATGGAGGGTACTTTCGTATAATAGGAACTCTAACTATCCAACTTAAGCCTATTAGAAGTTGGTTAAGTTACTCAAATGCGATGATTTAACGAACTCCCTAAAGCGACTTTGACCAAACTTCGATTAACTTTATCAATTGATACAACTGATGAAACTGTTTGCGACAAAATTTCGATAATATATAATTTATTCTCTCTAATTTAATATTTCTTTCTTACGTCAAACGATAAAAAAATAATATTTTTATTCATAAAACTATTCATAAAACTATATAATATTTTATCGATAAAACTATTATAATAAACATTATTTAAGCTAATCAGAAGTTTGATCAAAATATCAAATTATCAGTAATGCGTGACCATGTCCTAATCGATTTGTATAATATACTATGTATTTATAAATTACGAGCATTACAAATGCATTCCTCTATTTTTGTAACTATAATTCTAACAAACGATAAGATAACAGAGCAGCGTTCTCTCGCGCAAGAATTTGCATTAAAACGTAACATACAATTCAGATATTGCGTGTACGTTAGATAATAATTTATATTCTAATATCTTTTTATTTTATACTTTTTTGCAAAAATTACAGAAACATAGTAATGCGTCCACGAAATGTCAAACGAGTTTGTCAAAAGCTAAATCAATTAATACCGCTTTTTGTAAATTTTTCAATTTTACTGGCAAGGCACATATTTATAATTTATTTCCTCTATCTTTTATTCTGTATAGAATTGAATTCGTATCTTCTGAAAGGATCAATTGTTCTAATACGCGATTATCTTGTATTTTCGAAACACGCTCGATCGGAGCTGCGTCCTTGGTTGAGCTTCGTTCTCTCCTTGCCCGTGATGCGCGGCCCACATTTTTATCGACGGAACTTTATTTATTTTTAGAAATATACGATGGAATACCGACTGCACTAACACGGCACTTTCGTTACGAGAATCGAATGAACACGCATTCAAAATAGTTCAAATAACATAGTCTAAAGTATCGCCGCGATACTTTATTTTTATATAGAATACCTCGATTATTGATCTCTACAATGGAAACTTTTAATAAACATCCTAAAAATTTCAGCTAAAGAAAATAACTGAAAAATCTTTCTTCTTGGAGAATCCCAAGTTCTTAAAATAACAATAAGTTTTATATTATTTATATTATTATATTAAATATTAATTATAAACTTTAGGCATACATTTAATTATTCTCTTATTAAATAATTTTATTTACGAGATGTAATGCATAAATTTCGTATTGATTACCGCGTCAAATATTAGTCAGCTGAGCTGTATGTTACACGTACTCTTTCCGGGTCAATGACCGCACCGCGTATGACGCACGTCAGGCAGAGAAATGGCAGAAATGAGGTGAGGTTAGGCTTGAAACAGCTGATAGGAAAACAAAGGGACGTTACTCCGTTTTTCGTCGAGGTATAGACAAAGTACATATAATCGCTCTAGCATATGGTATGATTTTCAGCTGGATGAGGCTGATGGAACCGTTGGGTATTGCCCAGGACATCGTGGAGCCGACAGTATTAAAACGATGGGCTGATTATCCCAACCAGCATCGTTACACGGACTACTCTGATTCTGTTCGGGAGACAGCGCATCATGCCATAAGTCCCTTCCCTTATCAACCATCGCTCAACAACAAGCTCGCGCTATGGTGAGACTTTAGACACGAAATTTAAAATTTCTCATTAAAGTATTTTTTCAATTATTGTAAAGTTACATTCTATCGAGTTAATAATAAAAACTATACGATACGTTAATATTCCATAAACTGTTTCAGGACTGGAGATATCTCAATATTACAAGTAGATGCAGTCATAAATCCTACGAACGAGACAATGGATGATAATAGTACTACGTGCCAAAAAATATTTAGTCGAGCCGGTTCTGCACTCAAGATAGAAATATTTAATGAAATAAAAGGTGTATTTCGATGTGTATAATTGTACTGTCGACAATGTTGGAGCTTGTCTCAACAAAATATTAATTTTAAATCCAAATTTTAATTGCAGAATGCAGAACTGGTGAAGTGAGAGTTACACAAGGTCACGGATTACCTGCTCGATTTATTATTCACACTGTTGGACCAGTTTACAACGTAAAATATCAAACAGCTGCGCAAAATACATTACATTGTTGCTATAGGTAATTTAATCATTTAGTATACATAGACAAGCATTAATATTATTCTCATTTTTATTTTGACATTATTAAAAAGTGGATGGAGGATAAATTTTACTAAAAGAAGAAACATACGAATTAATTTTAATTTTTTTGCTACGAAAGGACTGAACAAAAAACGCTATTGATACACAGGAATATTTTAGCATTTACGTGTGTTATCTTAAAAATAACATAAAAATCATGTAAAATTGTTGGTGATTCTGTAATTCAAATATTTTAATTATTTTATGTCATGCATTTACTAAACATTTGAGTTAAAATATTAAAATTTAACAAAATGGCGGCAAAACGAAGATTGTGTTTTAATTTTTTCACTATCTTTATATAAAAAAAAAGATTAAATAATTGATAAATATATACAAATTGTGATTAACGAACTGCAGAAAAGTATTAATAATAATTATGTAAAATTTTAAGTTAATTGGTCAAGTCGTTTTTTCGGGAGAATTTCTCAGGATTTTGTAAACATTATTTTGAGAAAAATTGTTTTAAAGTTTTAAATTAATTTTCTAATAAACGTTTATAACAGATATTATGTATGTAGAATTATCCAAAGTTTACTTCATTTCAGTTTTCCCAACTTTTATCTTAAAATTGGGGATTAGCCTAAAGGCATCTTTATGTAGGAGCATCAAGCGGACGTCGAGAACTATGAGCTCCTTATTCGCTAAAAACAGGTCACATGATCAAAATTGATGAATAGAAATCTCACGATGCTCGACTCTCAACGTTTGATGCTGCCACATAAAGATATCTAAAGAATCTTGATATAGGTAGAAGGATATAGAAACCGGTCTCTTGAATGAACACATAGCACCTGCTCGATTTTCGTCTCTCGAATAATAAATATCCATTATATCTCACAAATATTTTTATTTCAAAATTGCTTTAAAAGGGATCATATTCAGTCAGAAATAAAAAAATCAATTTTTGAGTTTAGACATTTTTTATAAGTACAATTTTAATTCCCTGAAAATTTCAAGTTAAGTTTCCGATTAAAATTGACGAAGTTATGCGCGTTCAAATACACGCTCTGCTCGAATGTTTAGAATGGCAATTGCACACGGGATAAAGGTAGCCCCTTTCTAATATTTTGTAAGCCGTGTATGTGAAGATACACTTAATTAAATACGAAAAGTCTTGTATTTGTAATGGTAAACACAAAGAGTTTTCGAATTCAAAGTGAACGAAATCCAGAGAGCGTTACAGTATAGCAGTTGACAGAAAGCTGTGCGTTAGGATGTTCGCTTCTAAAACATTATTATACAATTGTCAAGTATTGTATAATTTTTAGTAATCGACAAAAAGATTCTAGAGAATTAGAAGTACAGAGAAGAAGTACAGAGAATATTCAGAAATCAAGATCGAAGAAAAGGGAACGATGTTTTGATTCAAAAAATGTTGAGAGCGATGAAAATAGTTTTATTCTTTTTGCTAAAAAAATGAAGAATGCAAAAAGATGTTGCTGTGCCGCAAGATAATTCCATAGAATTTTGAACTTTATTTCTGTATTTATTGCAATTTCAAATTTTGTTAAATGCAAAGTGTAACGATGATGTTAAATTTCAAACAGCAAGTGCGCGCGGACTTGGTTTTAAAATAGTACTGATATGTGATACTTGCGCTCCTACATCAATTCCTTCATGCTCTTTTATGGGATACTCATATGAAATAAATAGACATTTCATATTTATTATGAGAATGCTAGGACTTGGTTTAAAAGGTTGTCAAAAGTTCTGCGGACTGATGGACATGCCAGAGTTTTTTAATCAAAATACCTATGATATTATTGTAAGTAATACTCAATTGTGTTAAAGAAGTTTCCAATATCTTTTTTAAAAATGCTGTAAACGAAGAGAAAGAAGAAATATACAAAGAAAAAAATATTGAAGAAACAAACAATCTGACTGCATCAGTAGATACTTGGAAAAAACATGGTGTCGCATCACTGTATGGAGTTTCTTCGATTATCGGATGCTATACTGGAAAATTACTTGATATTGTTGTGAAAAGCTCATGTTGTCAAGTGTGCAAGTTTTTGGAGAAAAAACAAGATACAGCTGAGTAGATGAAGAGTGAATGAAAACACATAATAATAATTGTTCAGTAAATCGAGAAATGAAAATAGGCGCTATCATTGATATGTTTAAACGTTCACAAAATAAGAACGATGTTAAATACATAAATTACATCGGTGATAGCGACTTTAGAACTTATATCGATATAAATTTTGCTCTTTATGATGTAATGTAATTTAAGATAATGATACTTTAATTATAAAGAAGAAAGGTATAGGGCATGTGCAGAAATGAATAGGGCATCGATTGCGTGAGTGCAAAATGAAAATGAAAGAGTTCGAAGAAAAACTGACTGGCAAAATGATTGATAAATTAATAGTTTATTATGATTTAGCGATACAGCAAAATTGTGACTCAGTAGACGAAATGAGAAATGCGATATGGGCCACATATTTCCACTATAGCTCAACGGATGAATCTCCACAACATGACAAATGCCCGATCGGAGCTGAATCATGGTGCACGCCTGGCAGCGAGTTTCCGCGAATGACGAACTTATAAACACGATAAGTCTCTACCTGAAGATATTTTGCATGCTATTAAACCAATATATGAAGATCTAAGTAAAGAGAATTTATTAGAAAGATGCATTGGTTTTAATCAAAGCAATGAAAATTATAATCAGCTGATATGGAAAATCAAAAATTATCTCAATAAATGGATTAAAAACTATCAAACTTGTTGCACGCATCTCTGCCTGCGTATTTAATGAAGGTTCCACGGCATTGTTACAAATATTTGAATCTATGGAAGTACACAGTGGCCCAAATTCTCACCGATATGTGGCGACGGAAGATGCAGTCCTCATTAAAAGAAATTCTACACTTGCAGAATTTTAAAAAATATACAATAAAAAATCGATTTTTATCCTGTCAATGAGGAAAACAACTTAAAACTATAAAGAAAAAATTAGATAGCGTTGAAAACTTAATTACTTAATTAAAACTTAATTATTTAATGAAAATAGTTTGTAATGATATATTTCTATTGAAACTAATTTATAAGCATTCTAAGATGAAAACAAGAAATTTCTGTTATAAATAAAATTACTTTTTTTGTTTATCTGATAATAAAAGTACACGAATAATTAAGTAATATAAGATATAATAGTAGTATAATATATATCGAGAAGAACTCAAAATTACGTATAGCTGTTACATATTATAATAATGTCATGACGTTTTGGAACATGTAACACAATATCACAAAGAATTATTTATTTTTATATTATCGTTTTGGAGAGCTATTCTCTCTCTCTCTCTCTCTCTCTCTCTCTCTCTCTCTCTCTCTCTCTCTCTCCCCCGTGCGCATTTCTACTACAGCTGTAGTATACAGGAGTAGGTTGTAGATAGGCACTACAGTTCTTCGTAGCAAAAGAATTAAGCCTTCTGATTCTTGCTTTATAATATAATTTCTTTTGTTGTAGAAATGTTCTACAAAAAGCGAGGGAAATGGGATTACGTACCATTGCTCTACCTGTAATAAATTCAATACGAAGAAATTATCCTCCGGATGCAGGAGCACATATAGCTCTCAGTAAGTACACTACAGCAAGCATACATCTGTGTTCATTTAAGCATATGTCAGTACGTGCTAAATAAATGATTTTTTCTCTTTTAGGAACTGTACGTAGATTCTTAGAGCAATACGATTCGTTAACGTGTGTTATATTTGTATTAGAGCCATGCGATCTTGGAATATATGAAATTCTTCTGCCACTTTATTTTCCTCGAAATTTGGCAGAGCAGGATAACGCTTGCTGGCAATTACCGAATGATATTGGCGGCATGGATGGAGAACCTTTACTTCCGGATAGACAAATCAGAATTATTGACAATCCTCAGCACGCTTTACACGGTAAAGAAATATTTCAATGTAACATTGCAGTTACATACAAAGGTTTAATACGATATAACTTTGAAAAACACATCGCACTTTTGCAGGCGACGATACAGTAGAACTTTCATCACAATTAGAAACTTCGGTTAATATTGGCGAGCATGCTTTTGCGCAAATGCAAGGTGATTTGGATCGACAGAGACTTTTGGGAGAGAGACCTGCCGATCCACTAGCGGATATTATGCTCAAGCAAATGCAACATAAAGAAAGGTATGAAAATTTATGAGATATTTTTTAACACATAATTTTGCCAGGAGTGTTTAAACAACATGTTATTTTTCTATAAAAACAAGGTTAATTTTCAAAGTAAGTAAGAATAACAATTCAAAGTTAAAAAAAATCTATAAAAGCCAAACTTGGTTTTGTAAGCTTTCTTTCTAATTTTGTAATAATTATTTAATATTGTAATTAATTTGCAATAAGTTAATGAACAGTTATCTGTGAATAATCAGCACGCTTTAAATCAAAGAAGAATAATACGAGTTTATTTTTATGGTCAGATTGAAATAATACACATTATTTAATATTGAAGAGAGAGACGTTGATTATTTTAAAAAGTCAGGGAAAAAAATTTCCATTTATAATTCATCATTTAAAGCACAGATTGTTGCATAACGCATAGTGCATATGCGAAATAAATTAATCAGGACCTTTCTTTGCATAGAAAAGAAGAATTTCGATTGGTTTCTTTATGCATTATGCATTGTGCGTTATGCAAGAGTCTGTGTTATGGCTGTAAATGATAAATTATAAATGCAAATTTTCTTTCCTGAATTTTTAAAATATTACACTAATTTATCAATATATCCGAAGTTAGCAGACATTATTTAGAAAAATTATTGCAAAGCTGAATTTTTTAACACACAAATTTTTAACACATAATTTTAACGAGTTGACAGAGCTATGTTTCTCTCTTCTTTATCCACGCAGCAGAACAAAAAATGTATTCGTACAGAAAAACTGTATCTCTTATCGATACAAAAGTCAAATGTTGCTAATAAAAGATTTCTTCTATATCTACATAAAAATAAAAAATGTATTTATGAGCATGTAAAATAAATAGTAAACTTTTAAGGATATAAAGGACATCAATCAGTCGTAATTCAGTTTATTATATCATTTTGTAATATATAACCTCGGGTATTTGATTTTTTTTGTAATTTTTCCACAAATGCCGAATTTATTACAACTTTCTTCGAGATTTTTGCTCTCGTTTTATACAGTTCACTATTTTTGCAGAGAAACTTATATTAATTAATTATTTTAATTAATACGCAATTATTTTAAATAATAATGTTATAACTTAACATATATTCTTGTGTAATTTTTGTGAATTTTTTATTTTCTGTGGAGTTTTTATTTTCTCTTAAAGTTTCCTATTTGATATTAACTTTGTATATTCAAGCACAAGTAATTCTATGTCACAAAATTCTTAGTATTATTATTAAATTATTTTATTAATTAACAGTGATATTTTCACGCACGTATCACAAATGATTAATGATTATCCTGTGTTATATATATATCACAATCGAAACGATACCATATCTACAATATTCGATCAAATAAGTTGACAAGCAATTTAATATTATTGGTGATAAATTAATAAATTATTTGCAGTTTTTTTGAAATGCTTATTAGCAAATACTTATTATCAAACTATTAATAGGTTTTTAAGATGCGTATTTGCATTTTGTTTGCAGATGGCTGTTAATTCGATGCTAATTAATATCTCAAAAACTGTAAATAATTTATTGCGAAAAATATTAAATATAATATTCCTCAGCCGGGATTCGAATCCGTGCGGGCATCCTTCCAATTCGAAAGCATGTCACATTGATTTATGATATTTGCGTTTCAACTTCGGTTTGGAACTGTGTTAACAAAATAATCGACGCGCGGTTTGCTTGAACTAGAAATTGTATAAATTCACAAAAAATATTATTAGAATCGCATAAATAAAGAATCGCATTAATATAGCATTTTTCATTCATGTATATTTATGTGTAATTTCATCGATCAATTTTCGATTATATACATTTTATATCTAACAATGTATAATTTTGGGCATTTGATTTTTTTGTAATATTTTTCGCAAATGCCGAAGTCATTACAGCTTTTACGAGCTTATTGCTTTAATATTGTTTATGTCTACGAATTATCGACTTTAACGACTATGACGCACATACGAAAGTTTGCTTTGTAATACCTGTACCTAATTAATTTCAGTACTGAAATATCATTTGCGTCATAGAAATAAATCAGTCGTTTCAGATCTGACATTTCCTATCATATTAAATGTTTATTTTGAGACCAAGATTGTCATCGATGTCATTTTATCGTGATATGTGGGGATTATTACAGTGACACGACAAATCTATGTGTGACTCGAATCATTGATTACACCAGATGATTCATTAATTGAGTTTCTTTTTCGAAGTATAGACCACTCTATTTTTTGCTTTAATGAGTTAATAATCTATTATACTGGCATGTTATATAATATCAATAGTATATTACATGTAATGTTGAAACAAATAATCTTTTATGAAATTACATTCGATTTATTTTCAAGTGTAACAAAAATTTTATTCACATATTATCATATTATTATTTTGAGATTTAAAATACGATTTTATCTTCATCAGAAATTTTACAGAACTATCTAAATACGTTAAGAAATACTTTTGTCATACTTTCGATAAGATACCTTGGTTTGGTTTAATCGAGGTCAAAGTCATGAAATTGCAGTCTTAAGCAACAACTTGATGTAATCGCGTGCAATATCAACGTCTGTAATTTGTCTAATTTTATCTTAGAAAGAATAATTTAAAAAACAACGCATGTACATTACCTTGCTTTGTTTTTAAATAATTATCAGTTTTATCTAATTAATATTATTATTCATATATTTTTAATGCAAATTATAATGATGAATTTTTTCACTTATTCGCACAGTATTCTTCCACCTATAATCACGAGTTATCTGAAATTTCACGAAATACGTCGTTTGTTCCTTTAATCTGAAGTACGTATTTGTTTTTTCAATCTGAGATAATCTCGAATGTGCCAAATATTCTTATTATGAAAATTTTAACTAATTCGATACATATCGTCAGTATGTGTCTCTTTTAAACACGTCAAAATTTTCCAGTTTATATAAAAGAAGAATATTTTGATACTTTAATTTTATAAAATAATTTTATTGTTAGAAATATTTGCAAAACATAAGATTCTTTTAATAATGGAAATAGTTCGTTATGCAAAAGCATGAAAGAAAAATTATTATTTAAAAAAAATATGAGCATATAAGGATTTACAAATATTTTCAATATAAATTTTAATTTAATTTAATTAAATATTAAAAAAAATCGTATACCTCTTCTCTCTTTGAATAAGATTTATTTTAATTCATTATTTCGTTGTATTTCTTGTCTTAAAATATTTTATCGTAAAAGTTATCGTCCAATCTCTATATATTGTTAAGCGTAATATGAGATCGGTTTAGAACATCATAATAGTTGTGTACCGAAATGTTATCAGTTCTTTGGATTGGCCTTCACAGTCATCTAACACGAATTCGATCAAAAATACATTTCAATCACGAAAGGGTGTTTCAAAGAAAGTATTAAAATCTATATTTGTACTAAATCTATATTTATACTAAAGCAGCTGTGTTCTTAAATACAATTCGTTATTATTCCTAAATTGGGTCAAATCTCATTCAAAAATTGCCAGACCATGCTGGATAACAATGAAAATTGAATGATTCCCTATAATCAATGATAAAAATTTATTAACAATCACTTTTTTAAATCTTTGTCTTTTTTCAAAATAATAATTTATCTTTCGTATATGCAGATGATATGCAATTTTTTTTATTTATAATGTCAAACGAGCGTATTTGGCGAATACAAATATCGCGAATGATCGTTTGAATGGAGTATTCTAGTTTCCTGTCTCCCATTACAAAAATGATATACAAAAAAATACAGAGAATGACAAATGTGTTGACAATCATCCAAGGAAGGTCATTGTGGAAGGTATATTACTCATAATTAAAGGAATACACATCGCGATCGAATTAAACAGCGGGCTCACAACCCCTACTCCGCTTGATCGCCTCGCGCGTATCGAGCACGCAGTATTCTGCGAGCCGAGCAGGCGCCGTGCGATGCCTCGACAGGACTCCCGGCGAGATGCGGGATTACCTTGTAGACGTCGTAGTCATCGTGGTCGTCGCAGCCGAGAGGCGGCTCTCCTTCTCTAGACAAAACGGTTCAGTTCGGTTCAGTTCGTTCAGTTTGTCGCGACTCGTCGTACTGCTATCATCCCTCTCCGTCGTCTCCCTCAGTCATGCACTGATCGAACGAGAATTGTGCGTGATTTCTCAATCCATAGTACCGCGACGCTCCTTTTTGACGGATGTCGCGGGAAAAAACACGGCTGAGCCTTGATTGATTTTCTTTTTTTCCTTCTTTTTTTTTTACAAAGGAAAGATCGCGGAGGGTAAAATCACACGAAGGGTACGTGATATCAGTATGGTCATGATTGACATGGTGGATGTCATCGAGGATGAAGACCGGTGTGTATTGAGAGTAATACTTGTTTTCTCACACGTCATCGAACCTCGTGTCGAATATGATTCTTACGAATCTCGGTCTCGTTATTGGCTCTCTATTGATCCCTGTTCTTTATTGGCGTTCGTCCAGTACGATTTTCGATACCGGTTCCTGTTGAAAAATGTATCGAAGCTGGTAATGATCGACCTAGAATCTAAGAATTCGTACATAATACGGTTTTATTACACGGTTTATTACTTTACTTGCGTTCAGGAATTTTGGAAAAAAGAGCTTAAAAATTGACCGACAAGTTACGATATACTTAAAATGAAATTTCATTTCCGTGAAATTTATACTTTTTACAAAAAATGTATTTTTATTATATATCAGTATTTGCCATTTACGTTATGCAAAAGCAGTACGATCTTTTGTGATATAATTAAAATTACATGATGACAAGTTGTATTGCAAGATTCGAGAAATGCTTCCGAACACGTTTTGTATCACATCGCGTTTTCCTTTGAACTCGTCGCAAATTAACATTATAAAATCAATGATTTCGTTTTATTTAAATTAATAGCGCTTTTTATTGGCAGCACTGGTGCGCACTCAGTGCTCATTAAAATCTTTGCATACTGATCTGAATGTAAACATGAGATATTTTAATTGTGAGATATAATAAATGCTGAATGTATACTTTATCAAATAGTACAATAAAATGTATTGAGAATTTTACGGTTTAATTCGTTTCTATATTTTTATTAACATACATCTTTAGATCGATTTGTATATAACAGCTTTAAAGTGCATTGAATTGTGCCACCAGTTCTGTCAACGAAAAATTCTATAACGTTTCTTTTAATAGTTGATTAAAAATGATATCAGATTAATAATTGTTGAAAAATGATATCAGATTAATAATTCGGCGAATCGTAACAAATGCATTACGTTTCTGTATTTATTGGAGGTCTCAGGTATTAATTATTTACTATTAAAATTTTCCACACGCACGCAATTTTGAAAATCTATTAATGAACATATTAAGAACATTATAGTGGATAAGTATAATAGTCTAGTTTGTCTTATCGTGCATTTGATGTAACTCTGAAAAAACGTATCGGTAAAATATATTACTGCAAAATACTAATATATTTTACGTGTCCATAAAATATATTAATATACTAAAAAAAAGCTCGTATACCGAGTATATGATAAAGTGTAAAATATTACCGAGCGATGTATTATAATAGTATACTTTTTAAATCCTTTGAGGCGAAATTTTACTCTAAATAACGAAAATTGAACTTGAAAAAAATGATTCAATTTCAATTTCCGACCTTTAAAGCCATTATTTATAGTTGATTCTTATTCTTTTAAGATCTTAAATCATTAAGTAATGTCTTAATTAAATAATGTTTTAAGATATTAAGTTTTGAGTAATGTTTTAATACGACTTAATGCTAATACGACTTTCTAATTGGTTCATCTAATAAGAGTGTTTTAACTATACTAAGCACTATAAATATTGGCTTGAGAGTGAGAGACCATTTTTCAGAGTGAAATTTAAGTCTCTACTCTAAAGTCCATTCTATAATTGCGTAAGCGTACTTGAGTGGTTGTAGTTGAGAGAAAGAATTGACTAATCACAATCAAATATTTTTTTCATATTTAACTGTGATTGGTTAATTCTTACTACACTTACACAATTGTAGAAAATCTTAAACGTTTTAGAGTACGATATACAAAAAGTTTGCGAACATATTATAAGACGAATAAAATCGCTCTTTTATAGATACGAAAGACTTCTTAGGAGGGCAAAGACAGAGGATCTGACTGAGGTTTCAGGGATTGGTTGTTTGTACCAAAGCGGTGTGGACCGACAAGGCCGACCGGTGGTGGTTTTTGTCGGCAAATGGTTCCCGGCCAGCAAAATCAATCTAGATAAGGTAAAGACCTTTGCATGTGCCTTGAAAATCAATGTTGCTACGGATTACACAAAAAAATCTGCTACTCAGCAACGTCACAATAGAAATGCTGTTATTCCGGTAGAATTTTGACAGAATGGCGTTATTGAAGGTGTATAATCTTGTTTAAATAAAATAAAAATTATATTGCAATTATCTTACTACAAAATAGTTTTCAAATAATTGAAGATTGCAACACTATATATCATCTTTCTATAGTCATTCTCTCTTGGTTGCCTTTTACAATTTAATCGATTTGGAATGTATAATAGAAAGTGTTTTATAGAGTATTCTGTTGAAATTGTCTTTGATTTTTGTGTCCTTGTCCTATGTGTGTACATTTAAGCGACATTATTGCACACGAACATATTTTAATCAAACATTATTGAACTTTTGCTTGTAAATGATAATATAATTTCGATTATTGACTTTTTTTAAATATATTTTTTCAATAAATTCCTATAAAAATTCCTATAAAAAGTATAACATATTTGTTAATTTTATCGATGCATGTATCGGCTTCATAAAAATTGAAATATGAAGCTACGTATTATCGTACCATCTTGACACGTTTTAATTAAAACGTTATGAAGTATTTCTTTATAAGTTAAAGCAAGATATAATTTCACTTACTTTTCTGATAAATACAATTTTCTAATAAATTACATATTCATGTTAATTTTATCGATGTAATGCTCAAAAGGATCGGAATATTTTTTTTATTAACTTTCGAAAATACTCGACAGCTAATACGAGAATTTGTATCGCTATTTTGCAAAATACAAATTTTCTTATCAGATATCGGAAATATTCCAAAATCATTATAGGAAAAATGTCTCTTTCAACTACAGGCAGAGTTGAAAAATTATACCACTTTCCTCTACCTCCTTTCCAGATATTCTGGATACGTGCCGGCTCTATCGAGTCCGTGCATAGAATCACAGACTCGCACATACCGCTCGATTGCGTCGCGTCCAAGCCTCGATCATTTGGCACATATCTTGTTGCGCCAGTTGTGTCTCGTTGTGTCATTCCTTTCCTTTCCTTGTCGGATTCATTCTTACTCCGCTCCTCATAGCCGGAACGCAGTGAGATATAGCGGCGGGTGGCGAATCGATATTTACACGTCCAGAAATAGACCGACCGCGGAACGAGTTCTCCTATGGGGAGGGCGAGAACGGGTTGCAACGTCGTCGTCGCGACATGCACCCCCATCCTCAATGAAACTTTCTCATCCTATTAACCTATTTGTCGACAATGATTTGCGAATTTGATCAGCACGTGAGATAGTCGACGATCAGAAGATAGAAATCGATCATCAAAACTTTCTTTATTTTTCTTTTTTCGTAAATATTTAATCCTTAACTGTGCAGTAACTACATCCGCATTTTAAAGTATCTTGTTTGAAGTATAGAGTGCAATTGAACTTCCGCTTTACGGCGATTGATAGAAGAAAGTTTAAAGTTTTTTAATTTACAATTTAAATTTTATAGTATTAATCGTACAGATTACAATCATTAAAAAATTTTCGCTTTGGATTTGTGCAAGTTTCGCGAAACTTATAATTGACGAAAAAAATGAAATAGTTTGTGATATGTCAGCTTTCTTCACACATAATATTCGTGACCTTCTATATAATAATTTCTTCCTTACATATTTTCCAATATTATCGATAGCAACGGAATTCGGTTCAAATTAAATAAAATATGAAATGAACAAACCTTCATATATTCTCTCGTAATTAATCTGTAAAAAAATATTTTTAAATTCAGAAAGATAATTATTAAATAGGATAAGTGTTAAATAGGATTTGCACTTTTTAAAATCGTAGTTTTCAAATAGCTTTTGATCGAGAAAGTTCGGTATATGTTTCTGTATGCAAAAAAAAAACGTGCAATATTTTGTAAGTCATTTTTACATATGTATACTAAGACATCACGAATGCTTTGACACTTATTTTTTAAATCAATCCTCGTTTCTTAAGTCAACATATCATCGTGACTTGTATGTCGCTAATTATTTAGTGGCGCGTTCCACGTTCGTGCAAGAAAAAACTTTCAACTTCACTTGCTCCAATTTTTTTTGCTGATTGCAATTCGCTATCGGCGATCTAGAATGCCTCGTTACTTTGATCGAGATAAGAATATCAACAACGTCATGCAGAGATTCGTCGGTACAGCTAAAAATATACACTTGCTATGCAGCGGCTGTTGAAACAACGTCATGTAAACGGAACATTCGTGTGAGGTGCGTGTTCTAAGATGAGAGATGCGATGTGCGTAATATCAGTCGCTATTAATACTGACTTCTCATTAAGTTTGTTAATTTAAACATCTGTGCGATACCTCCCTCTGCGTCTTTGTATCCACTGACCCGCTTTTGAGATGAAACGCTCAGTTAGGACGCTAGTTATACAGCGACCTGAGATAACGTCTCCAGGTTCACAATATATAGCGACACATTTCGCAATTTACGGAATAACATCGACGTTATTTCAATTTGGCATGAATTTATTGTTGATTGCACCACTGATTTATCTTTCATCGAATTTTTTGCTTCAGAGTTCTTGCTAAAGCGGAAGTTCTAAAAGCGAAAAAATTTCAACCTCTTCATTGTCTTACTTTGAAATAATAACGATCGCCATACACATTGCGTGGTGATATTATTTGATTGTAATCAGATACGCATGGTTAATTCGTATAAGAATATGTTCGTGAAATAACTGCGAAGTTTATATCTTTACTGTATTAATAACTATTATTATTATTCTATGTTAATAAAAATTATTCTATGTTAATAAAAAAGAGCAAAGGATTAGTGAAATAATATAACAATATTAAAATTGTTAATAAGTAACATAAGAGTCGTCAACAAACATCGAATATAAATGCTATATAATATACTCTCTAAAATTTTTAGAGTCTCACTCTGAAGAGTGAAATCTCTCTTAAAGATTGAAAATTGACTCTTTATCAAAATTGACTCAATTTTTATTCTTTAGAGTCAGATTCCAAAGAATTTAGAGGGTAGAATAAACCATGTATATGTTATATGACAGTTATATCTATGTTTGCTAAGTATGTACATAACAATTTTGTAAATACACTTGTATGTCATATTGAATGATGACCGACAGATTTCAGTTAATTGTTTGAATTCAGTTAATAACTCAATATCCTTGAAGTCGATCCTTCCGTTACAGACCATTTGAGACATTGATTTCCGCGCTAAACAGATTTCTATAAATTTATATTATCTTGGGATTTATATAATCTTTTTGTTTACCTAATTGCAAAATACAGTTCAATTCTGTTCATATCAGAGCCTAAATTTCTAACATTATATCCCTTTCGCGCTTACGCAAAATATATGCTATGAGTTCATTGATCATCCGAAACTCTTCGACATTTATCGAACTTTCAGATTACTCATGAAGGTGAAACGATGAAATCATAATAGCATTGAGTCTTTCAATAGAACCTGTAGGGGATACATCACATATTCCACGACGTAGGAAAGCCTTGCGAAACATATTCTGTATATCTCGTCGCTGACGTCTCATCGATCCCAAGAATATTTACGCAGCATTTATTTTAGGACATATTTACCCCTGTTACCCTACTTTTCTTTGACAACGCATTTTTTTTTTTACGCAATATAGATTTTCAACATACATTTTAAACTATTTTAAAGGGCGCTTCGCTGCGATTTATTCTTTTTATTACACTAGCGAATAATTTAGCGAAATATATTTTTTTTTAATCTTGATGCTTTTTGTAATTTTAGGCCTTGCTGTACCTGATACAATTGCTGGATCCTATCGTGAAGGGAGACTATGTTATCGCGTATTTCCACACCCTTACGGCCAGCAGCAATTACCCCAGTTTACACTGGCTGCGCGAAGTCTACAATGTGCTTCCCTACAAGTAAGTTGTACGCTTGAGATATCGAACGCATCGAACCTATTGATCGTATTTTAATGTAAAATCACGTCTTTACGGTACATACAACGTATAGGATAAAATAAAATATTTGAGCGACATTTGATGACAGCTTTTCGATTATTTATTGGAAGATTTAAATTTTTCCAATATTTAATCAATTAAAAAAAATTAACAGAACAGAAAATATAATTTTTTAAATGTTTCTTTTTGAAACATTTATCACATGAGGCAGAAAAAACATTTGGACAATATTATATGTCACTAGAAGAATAAAAATAAGAGTATTATTTTTTTACTTTGTTAAGAAAAAACTGAAACTAAAGTATTGCTAAATTACCGGTTTTAGTTATGCAACTGCAAATTGCAACGAGTAGTTACTTATGCAACTTGATTCCGCTTGTTTGCAGAAATTTGATAGCAATCTTGAAACAGAATTCTTTTTACAGGTATAAGAAAAATTTAAAACATTTCTATATTATCCATCCTACCTTCTGGACCAAGGTTAGTAATAGTATCATCGCGTAATTGCTGACATAATGAGAGCTTGATAAACGCTATTTAAGATGCAAAACCGCACCCGTTAATGAACGTTATTATTGCACTTCCCACGTGCATGACGAATTATCTTCAGAACGATCGTATCGAATTTCCTGGCCTTCGTTAGTAAATACGTTTTCACGCAATAATTTTACAATCAACATTTTTTGAATTGTTAAAGAATATTTTAATAACTAAAATTTGATAGTAATACTATTAAAGCAATCTTTATGCAAACTATATTCTTGTTTCTCTTCCTATTAGAATTTTATATTAAAGAAATTTCAGTTTGCACTAAATGAATGCAATTGATTGTTTGTTATATATATATATATATATATAGATGATGACGTGGTGGTTCACTACCTTCATGGCTCCAGCTATTAAGCAAAAAGTTCACAATTTACCCGGAGTAGAATATCTTTATGAAGTTATGCCGCCTGACCAACTCGAGATCCCAGCGTACATCACGGAATACGACATGACGGTACGGCAAAGTGAATTTGAATGGAAGAAATTTAGAAAAAATTATTTTCACTTGAAATTATTTTTCTTTATAGATAAATGGCCTGAGGTATTATCAACCGGATCAGGTCTTGTCGTCGCCATCAACGTCTACGTAATTCGCAGGTGAAAATCTAAGCAGCGAAGGATCAAGATCGAGACTAAATCGAGTGTTTTGTGCATTTGTGCGGTAGACTATTCGTATTTTTGCAGTAATATCCATATGCCACTTAAGTGTGAGAATTGGACGCATTGGACTAGAGATTTGTGACTACTGGTGTATCGCCGGTTTTCGACAATGATGAAATATAACATTGACTAGATAAGATAATCCGTATCTTCGAAAAAGTAGCCCGGCTCCGCAATAATTCGAAGTCGATTTGTCCAAGTGCCTCGTGATGGACCGTTTAGCAGGAAAAAGGACGAAAGGACGATCGGCCGCGTGAAATATTAATACGAATATTAATTTAAAAAAATCAAGAAACCACTGCCCGCTTGCTTTTGACGTTGATTGGTTCTTTTACTCGTATGCTCGCTAACGCATACGGGTTTTTACGTCCCCGAAAGTACGAAGATAAAACTTGGTACTGGACAATTCACATTAAGATAGGTAATTTAGAGAAAGCTGGATCGACCGTGTGCACAGCTGGAGGTGCATTACTAAACAGAGTGTATTCTCCTTATCCAATAATAGAGCTAATAAATTACTATTCGCTTAGAGCGAATCATCGGCTGCCAAAATATCAATAATCAGTATTTTCATCGTCGTCGTTGCTCGCAAAAATGAAATCCGAAAAGCTAAAATATTAATCTTTCGCCCTCGTACATACTACACTATTCGTGGCAGATTCTTAGCTTTAATACTGCCTGTGAAAGCGGTAGAAGGGATAAAGAGAAGCATTTGACGACGCACTAGATTAAACGTCGGCTTAATACAGACCGTCGATCGCTTTCTGTTATTTTCATATATCAATCGTTATACAGCGAAGAGTATCTATTTGATTATTGTACATTGTCAATATTTTATTCACATCGTTGATAAAGAGATTGCGCTGCGCTGCCGCCGTCGCCGCCGCCGCATAGCTGCGGTATTTTCGATATACTAATAATAAATCATCGGCTACGAACAAAGAGCGGGATGGCTGGATGTTTTACTGTGATGTCATGTCTTCGGCGCTCAGCAGATTTAATCAATTTTAAAACTTTATTTGTCTTCTCTCTTGCGAAAACTTCAATCCGAAATACAGAGTAATGCTTGCAGAATCGTTATCGTTGAGCGCCGAAGTCGTATGTACGGGACAGTTTTAGAATAGAAGAAGCAATAAATTTAAGAGCTTGCTCGCGATGTATTTCGAGAGGCAAAAAATCGTTATCCCCGTTGTTAAGCATTTTTAGCGATTAAAGAGATAAATTAAAGAAGTTAAAACCTGTTAATCGCGTCGATTAGCCCATTTCTCACACCCGCCGAATCATGAATGTTTCGTGGCATATAGCGTCATTCCCTTCACTCTTGTTTAATCATTTGTCAATTAGTTTTTTTGGCACGAAGAAAGAAAAAGAAAGTCATCTGTGCTTAATTAATCGCGGATGAGTTGAGAAGGCAATGGGTTAATTGACCACGCTACCTCCGCCGAAGATACAATCGTCCGTGTGATCGAGTGCATAAGTGTTTATGCGTGTTGAGATATAAACAATTATGGAGTTATAAAAAGTGCTACGCACTCGTAATCATCGTACGGCTGTATTTGGAAAACACATTAATTGCACAATGAGTGAACACATTATGATCAGCTAATACATTTTAACATGTATTTTACAACATATTATATAAAATGGTGAAATCCTTACGATTTTCCGAAAATTTATCAAAAGAAATCTATATACTATGAAAATTGTATTATATAAGTATATTAATTGTATCATTTAAATTTGTTGTCTTGTACCGAACTAAATGTTCTTTAGATTTCTGTAAACAAAATTATTTATTTATAATAATTTATATACTTTTGATACATAACACGACTCTTTATGATAAATGTATCAAGTACTTGTAATTGTTTTTACAATATTTTCCATTTAAATGTCTTAATAACTTTTTCACAATATTGCTATTATAGCATAAAATTATTAGAGTTGTATTATACATTATTCTTAAATTCACTCACTTGATTGCATAACCGTTGTATTTTCTAAATACAGTCGTTTTATTCGCAGCGATGGGATAGTATTTTTTCATGTTGCTGTATTTACATGTGTCTCTGTTTTGCAAAGACTTCTAATGCTATTCGCGCTGCGAATAGTCGGAAAAAATTAATCTCGTACTATTCGGAGGGGCCAATAGTGTCAAATAGGCTATTTCCAATTTTTATTTACGTTTAATGACCTTACTGTCCGTCCCTGACAATCGAGTTTAATATGTAATTAAAAATTACAAGATGTAACATCTAAAGAGATTGCGCATGTACACACGCGCGTATTGTTATCTCTATATTTTATACTAGTCGTCATCATTTTATTGTCTCAAAATTTTAACTAAAAAAGACTCGGTAATTTCTATGTAATACGATAAATATTTTAACAAATTTCAAAATTATTGAATAATAATTGATGATGAATTTATAATACAAATAGTCGCTAATTGTTTATAATGTACTGTTATCTTTGGCAAGCTTGTATATGATAATGGGATTCGAGAACGATGAATACAGTTAAAGTTCTGGCCTTAAAATATATTATAGTGAGATACATAACTTAATATTGTTTATGTTAAATAATTGACGATTAAGTCTATGATTATATTATGTTATTAACAAATACTTATTCGACTATTGGAGAGAGTTTCATATGTACATATAATCTTTTAAGGTCCTAATCTAGTCTCTTTAGCTACTTAGAGAAAAAAATATACTTTGAACGAAAACTATAGGCTTGTGTTTTATCAAAGAACTTTCTGAATTGATGCACACGATGCAACAAGTTGAAATGAAATAAACTATATTTATTTCATTTCAATTTATTGCATCGGTGTGTATCAGTTCATCGATAAAAAACAAATCTATATATCGCGATATTCGTTTCATTCTTAGTGCACTCGATCTTCAAGCTTTAAGTCTTCCCGAATTAGACCAAGCAGAAGATTAATTATGTATTTTCTTTTTGGTATCTTTTGCTATGGCCGTTCTGTGAAATAAATGCGTATACAGTGTATAATTAGAAAATTTACTGACTCACTAATATTATTATATGTAATTATTATATGTATTTCTACTGAAATGATAATATGAATCGCCGTGTCGATTTTGATTAATTTAGTAAAAAAAGTATATAACTAGACTAGGACCTTAAGCAAAATTAGTCAATCACCTGATAATATTGCCACATTGAAATACATGTGAATGTATGTACGTGAAGTGAGAGTACGATCTCGTCTTAGCACCATAAGCTAAAATGTTCTCTTTCATGAGAAAATTGGTTTTCTGGATTTTAAAACTTTACTCTGAAGATACATTCCACTTAACGTTCGCAATGCTCACGAGCATTATTCATTCTTGTTATCATCAAATGTTAACAAGAAATGCACGCAAGCGTGTAAATGTTAAGTGGAACACATGTTGAGTAAAGTCGGTATTCATAATCAATTCTTATATTTAAGACCTTCTTAAATATAGCTTTAAGATGTTATGAATCAATTACAGACCCGTCTTAGCATCTTAAGATATTATTTAAGAAAGTCTTAAAATAAGAATGGATTATGAATACTAGCCTAAGTGTTAATTTATAAGCCGGTATTCATAGTTGATTCTTATTTTAAGAAATGTCTTAAATAAAATGTCATAAACAGATCGTTGTGTCCATTAAAAAGAAGAAAAAGAAGATAAAGCCGTATCAACATCTCAAATAAGATTTTGAAATAAGAACCAACTGTATGAAATACCTCTTTTACTCAGAGTAAAGATTTAGAACGTAGCTCTGACGTCATTGGTAATATTTATATTTATTGTAACATAGCAAGATATATTTTATTTTTAGTACTCCGACGTGATAAGATAAGAAGCAATAATTGATGAATTAAGTCTTCGCTTTTGCACTTTTGCTTTTTCTATGACGACAAAATAACTACTTTCCTGCACGTTATGCCTGCAATAGCTGCAAACGTTTTTTAATAGGTTTTTTAATAATTTTTAATAGGTTTTTTTTAATCAGATTTTTTTTTAGTAAATTAAACTTCTATAATTAAATTTTAATTTGACACATTAGTTTTATTTATCGCGCTTGTCTTCTTATATTGTCTCTGAGTGAGACAATATAACAATTGTTTCTTTAATTTGAATCTGACAAAATTTTTCATGCGTGTGTTATAAGAGACTATTATACTTGTTATATCGCTTGCGTAAAGACTGTTATTCTTATACTGTATCTTGTACTTAAGCCAAGTTAATACAAGAGTAAATATGTGATTATGATAAAAGAAAAGAGAGAACTATAATTGCGGTGGTGACGCTTCGCGATCGTACGCACTGTCATGATTTATATAATATATGAGAAATATTGTTGAAAATCACACATTGTGAATTTGTTTCAGACCTATTATAGAAGAAAATACTGAAGCAAAAGTCAACCTGATGATTATTAATTAATTATATGCTAAGCTTAATTATTTTTTTTACATAGCTATTAGTGATATCATTGCTGGGTTATATAAATATTTTATAATCTAGGAAATTATATTTCCTTAATTATATCGTATTTCCATAGTTCGTACTTAAGGATAGATTTATTAACAACAAAAAAAAACTCTGAGCGAAACGTCTTTTATCCTTTATTGTTTCTTCTCGATGTCGATGCACGACCTTTTAACAGGTGCACTTCTTTCTCCGTTGTATCCTTTTTTATAGACTACAATAAACATATTATTTCAATAAAATTCTATATTATCTTATGCATTTTGAATGCTAATATGTCTCTTGTGTGGACAATTCCAACAATGATTTACTAATAACGAATTTAGTTGAACGCAATAGTGCACATATAAATTGATACATATTAGAGCCGTTATACACTGATTTACTCTTAATGTATTTAAAATGCAAATATATCAAATATTTCAATTTATAAAATATATTTTTTTCTTAACAGTAAAATAAAGTGTTAAAGATTTATATTTAATTAAATTTTTATATTTAAACACATACTTTACGCCAATTTGTGCACGATGACTTTAATATGCATCAGTGAGCATTGAGTGCGTCCAATCAAATTTGCTATTCGGAATATATTAATATTCTGAAATAATGTGGTTATAGTAACAAAATTAAAGTGAATGCAAAATTGAAAATATTCGTATCATATTCATTCAGGGTGAATAAAAGATATTTATTCAATTCATAGAAAAACATCATTTAAATCTGTATTCATATTCATTATTCACTCATTTATTTACTGAATGTATCTATTCATCAAACACAATAATGAAATAGCAGTTTCGCTGTCATAAGCACATTCGTTATATAAAATGCACATAAAATGCACATAAATACGAGTATGTGAAAGTATTCATGGATGATAAATTGAGTAAAATATGACTGTAAAGAATACGTATTAACGAGGGTAGACTAGGGACAAAAGAATACATTT
>NW_017259520.1:1863202-1865593 GCF_001594045.1 Atta colombica | reverse complement strand
AAAATAGAGGTCGCGAGATTTGCTAGACGAATCGATATTTGGTCATTTAGTTCCTGCCATATCATGAAATGTATCTATATCATGCAGAAGCACAGGAGTTACTATCTTCATTCCTCAAGTAAGTTTCAATTATTTTTTTTATACTATAAGGACAGTATAATAACTTAATATTTAGCAATTATCTATATCTTAGCAATTATCTATATATTAATAATTTGCATATTTTTCAATTAAATTTTATCCGGATACTCTTAAAAAGTTTATAACAAATTATAAAATATTTTTTTCCAATTACATTACAAAGGATGTGCGCACACACACACACGCGCGCGCGCGCGCGCGCGCGCACATAGAACCTTAACCTTATCACATTCATATCGTTGGTCCTGGATTACATTAACACCCATTTCCACCAATATAGATTAACTTTAATCTCGGTTCAACTTCTAATGTTTTTCTAATCTTTAAAACTAAAAAAAAACGAAGAGTAAGTTGAATTGAGATTAAAGTTAATCTACATAGACGGAAACGGGCATAAGAGTATGGAATTACACTATATATTCTACTAACAAAATATCGTTTTATACATGTGTACATATCTTGAACATTATATATAATAGTATGTAATTATATATGAGATATAATTATATATGGCACTATAATCATATAAGGAACATAAAATGTTCCGAGACGGCAAAATATCTGGAAAACTATAAGTTTTATAAAAAAATGTTTTAAATAAAAGTTGTAAAAAGCCACTGGGTTCATCAGTTTGACGCCAAAGTAGGACAAAATTAACTCGAATTTTTTAAGCAAGACCTCTCACTGTTTCTTTCATTTTCTTATAATCCTTGTTAAGATCTTTTCAAAACATTATAATTTTATCCATTTTAGATCAGCCGTTTAGAAATTATTGAGTATTATATGGTGAGATGCGACTGTAAGTGAATCAAACACAAAAACTGTTCATTTTTTTGCTCTAAAACTTATATGTTTTGTTTAGCAAGTCATAAGCTATAATATATGATAAAATCATTTGATTTTACTGGGTCCCAATTTTACAGGATTAATACGGGATCCTTTAAGAAAATTTTGTAGTCACATAAATTCTATGTTTAATGATTTTTTTACGTAGATATTTTAAATATTATAAGATTTTTAAATTCAAAATATCACTTTCTTCCCGGATTCCATTTTATAAGATTGATTTTTTTTGCGAGGAAATAAGGAATAGAGTTATTTGATGAAATATTAATTTGTGATTGATTCAATCAAATCATATGATTTATTTTAAAAGACGAAGAAAATGACTTATAGTTACACAAAAATTTATCTTCACAGGTAAAATATAACATACAAGTTAAATGAAAAAGATTGGATCTGTGATAAAATTTGGATTTTGCAAGAAAATTTAGCGAAGAACATGGAAATTTTAGGCATAAAATTTGCACCATTAAATGTATCCCTAGAAAAAAAGGCTGCAAACGTTATGGATAACTATCTTCATTTCTGATACTTTCGGTGCATGTTTAATTACAGTCTATTTTCTACTCTATATGGAATATGCTGCGTCATGTTATATTTCCTTTGGACGTATGATTAGGACGCTTGCTATCGGGGCGATAGAAGGTATAGCAATGTTATTAATTTTTATTAAAGTAATTATTCTAGATAAATAATAATTTTGATAATCACTTAAAGACAATTCCTACACTTAGATTCAGCAAAAAAACTATAGGCAAGAATTAATCATATTAAAACATCATTGAGCACTTATCAGTTTTTGGTTATTAAATATAGTCAATTATCTATTCCATGCAACCCAATAAATGAATAAAAAGTCTGTTATACATATTACATATACATGATATAAGTAAATCATTCTATTGTAATAACATTGCAATATTCCAGCAATGCTACAATAACATTATATGAATGTTGAAGCAAACTTTTGTATTGTACAGAAATATTCATTAAATCTTATACTAGAAAATAATTTTAATCGTGATAAAAAACTCTTTAAGAGATAATAATCATTAATTGTATTATTAATAATAATCATTAATGTTTAAAAAAATGTATTTTATTTTTCAGTGAATTTTGGGCAATATGGGCAAGAAATAATGCATTTTAGCATTATTTTTGCAATTATTTTCCGTTAAAATTAGTGAAAACGATGATATATCTAGATCCCAAAAAATCTTATTTTTTCATTGACGCAAGTCACAGCATTTTCTCGGCGGAGATATTCATTCACAACGGACGTATTAAAATACAAGGAAATATTTCTTGGATTAAAAATACATTTAGTCCTTCTTGATCAACATCTCAAAACACCTTTTCCAGAGAATATATTTATTCCATAAGTAAAAATTATTAGAATATTCTCTG
>NW_017259520.1:1862054-1863102 GCF_001594045.1 Atta colombica | reverse complement strand
GATATCCTTATTTTTATAATAAGTGAATCTTATATATAATAGTACAGAGAATGCTTTCAATATCTATGTATAGGTAATAGTACATTTATATAAATAATAATATTAAAAAATAATAAAATATATTGTATATTTCTTATATAAAAAGAAGATTGCTTCAAATGCTCATTAACAAAGAAACAATTTGATATTATTTATTATAACAATAATTTATGCGTGGATACTCCAAAAGAGATATTTAACATGCAAATAAAACAATGATTAGTATTTACCACATTATGCACTTTGCAAGATAAGACTATGACTGTTCCCTTTCAGGCATGATGCATCATTTATCCTTGTTATTTACCGAATATTAAACAAGGATAAATGATGTATTATGCATATCATGCATGAAATGAAACGCATCCTTTAACAATGATAACTTGAAATATACAGGTTTATGCGCTTGTAACGCGAGAAATATTAAGTATTAAGTATTTACTATCAACACTACCGAAAAGCCCATATACAGGAAAAGCTGCAATTCTTATCGTCAGTGGTGCTCTCAAAGCGATGGAATCTTTGCCGGATGTTTATCGTATTATAATAAAAAGAAGAAAAGACTTCGTGAAATTAGCACTAGAACGGGTAAGCGGTTATATATTTTTCTACTATGTATATATATATAATATAAAACTTTTGACTTTGAACTAGTTAAATATAATTTAGTATGATAAAAATTTAGTATGGTAAAAGTTACATATTCATTACAAATCACGTCTCAAGAAAAAGTTATTTTGCAATATGTTCATATAATTTTTTATGGGGTGATATATAATTTATATTTCTTACGAAATATAAATTATCATCCCGATAAAAAATTGTTCATGCATGAATATATATAAATATGAATATATATAAACAATGTAAACATACATAAACACGCATAAATATTCATAAACATAATTATATATATATAGATATATATGTGTGTATATGTGTGTGTATAATTATACGAAATATGTACATGTTTATATATCCTTTTTTCTTTTGTAAAATTACTTTTTAG
>NW_017259520.1:1858282-1862009 GCF_001594045.1 Atta colombica | reverse complement strand
AATAATGTAAAAACATTAAAAATAATTAAAAAGATAATTTTCGCACTATTTGTTTTAGAAAAAATTAAGTTTGAAGAAATGTAAAAAAATTACTTACATATAATTATTTTTTAAATTATGCATAGTTATGTATAAGCAATTACAAACTTGTTTTTTTCTAAAATAAACAATGCGAAAATTATCTCTTTAATTATTTTTTATGTCCGCGTCACCATAGTTGATAAAATTTTCTTTATGTAATTGTAATTTTGTATATATTATATTTATTTATATTTAATTATTCATTTTGTTTCTTTTCATTTTAGTTGACAGCCTTATGAAATTATCCAAGATAAAAGAACCTATATTTGAAGAGATTAACAAATATTACGATAAATTTATAAAACATTTGGTTAAATTCTTCAATACACAAAAGCATAATTACATAAAAAATGCAGAGAACATCACTCTCGAATTCTCTTATAACATATTTAATCATAACTTATTAATAATATTTAACATGCGATTGTATACTAACATGGAATCCTTTCCATTTGATGACATATTGATATAAGTCGACACAAGTGTCGTTTTATGTTATTTATTATTCTCTGAATATCAAGAAGTATAGAATGATATCAACTTGTATTCGATTTGTGTCATCAAATGGAAAGCACCTATAATATTTATTAAATTATAATATTATAATGATTAAAATGAATTATAATTATAATGTTAATGCTAGAAAAATCTGAATAAAAAATTTTTATTTTAATTAAAATTCAAACTTATATATATATATTTTTTAAATATAGTAGAACTTATTCAAATATATTGAATGACAAAACAGTTTCGATAATCGAATGGTTTAGATATAGTAGAGGCTCATCAACTTTCTCTTTTATGTATAAATTTATGTGACAAAATATGAATTAATGATGTATAATCTAAAAGACCACACAATTCAGTTAAATAATTAGAGATAAATCAATAGTAATACTGTTAAGTATTACTATTGATTTATCTCTAATTATTTAAGTAGTAGTAGATAAATCAATAAGTAATACTGTTAAGTAATTAAAGATAAATTCTGCATTTACACTGAAATAAATGAGTTCAACATCGGATCTTGACTGAATGATTTAACTTAGAACTTCGTTCACGGACAATCGTCCATCTGTCTGTGCATATGTGAATGAGCAACCACTATACTTCGTCGGACATGCTTTTCCTTTGTATCATCGACGATCCAACTAGTAAGACACATGACGCCATGCCAAACGTTCCATGTGAAAGTTTCGCAGGTATAAATATATTTATATACGGTGTATACGCTGTCGTATTGTGTTGAAACGTACTATTTCATCTGTAGAAAACGATAATCTACCTAGTGTTATACTAAAAGAAAAAGTGCAATCCAAAAGTTTCTATCCGTTTATTGCCGATAACCGCAGCAAACTAGGTAAATTTGAAAAGTGTAAATCTTAACGTGTGATCGAACTGTTCGGAGTAAAATCACTCGAATTTTAGCACATACGCTTACAACAGATGTTGTACTATAAATTAAATTTGTTTCACAATATTTGAAAATTTTAGTTTATATGAAAATTTAAATGTAAATATTTTTGAACAATAGTAATTTATTTGTTAATTCCGTTAGGTTTATTTAAATTAGAATCGATCTATTTGGTTAAATTTGTTACAACCTAAAAAAATATAAATGAATAGAGAAATAGATCAAACACGAACAAAAAATACTACAAAAATAAGTAAGTCTAGATCAGGTATAGATTACGTATTTCTTGCTTAGCTCCCGGATCTATGCTCTGTTAAAAAATATTGAATCGTAACTACATTTCTCTTCAATTCTGTTAGTATTTCTTTTCAACTTAGAGAGAGATAGAGAGAGAGAGAGAGAGAGAGAGAGAGAGAGAGAGAGAACGACACAATTCAAAATACTTTACTCTTTATAAACGGATAGTAACAACTTCATAGAAAAGTGCAGTCTATTCTTATTATTATGTCTATGAAAAATAAAGCTAACGCGATATTTGAAATATTTTTAGCAAATACATCTGATATTTTTACAATTATATCTTCACATGTCTATCTATCTGCTAGCTGGGCTTTATCTTCAAATATGAATGTATATCTTTTAGATAACTATTCGAAATTGTTTCGGTATCTATTTGATAATACAAGAGTTTGATAATGATAAGGCAGTTCGTTCTTCTCTTTTCAAAATTTCAAATCAGTATATATGGCACTATAAATTTATGAAATTATATGTGAAATTAATAATTATTATAATAAATTCTATTAAATAGTAAAATATCATGGAGTATTTGCTTTTAAGTCTGTTCTTTATTAGTTAGACTTAGTATGCACTCACTTGTACTTAAAATGAAACAGATATATTTTTGAAATTTAGCGAAAGCGAGATAGAAAGCACAATTCAGCGTAGCGACAAAAAATAATTACATATCGCGAAAAATTGGCTATACTATTTATATATTTTTTTATGATTAAAAGAAGTTTAAGTGAATAAAAGAATTTAAGTAAAAAGAAATACTTTTACTTAAAGCTCGGGGAAAGAAAAGGAGATAATTCATAATCAATAATTTGCGATCATAATTTGCAGACATGTATAAATATGTAATTATAATAATTATTCATGTTGAAGCATTTTTTCACTCTTCTTATTATATATGTCTTATTATATATGTATAAATAAAAATATATAATTATGATAGAAAAAAGATATAATAATGAAAACGTCTGGCGTATAGAATTAAATAAACAATCGATTTGCGATTCTGTACTGATGACTGTAATGAATAAGCTGTTGGAATAGAATAGATAAAGTACAAAGTTCATTTCTTGTTGAAATCAAAGATAGACTTTGTGCATTCGCTTGATAAAATATCCATGCATATTAAATCCACAGAAAAAATAAAACACTACTTATAATTTCTAATAAAAAAACTAATTGACCTATGCTCAGGCTTCTACCAATGTAAGATTGACTTTATTTCTTTATTTCTCTCAATTCTTAGAACTAGAAAAAGATAAGAAGAAAAATAAATTGAATCGAAATTAAAGTTAATTTTACATTAGTGGCACTTGGACCTAGATCAAGTTTTTTATTTCTAGTAGTTTTTTATTTTTCTCTGTATTATCTAATAGAACCAGAACCTATACAGGTTAACTGAAACTGGTTTTCCGAAACTCTCTCTGATGATTTGAATTTTGATCGAAGATTTAGAAAGAAACATGGAAATTCTGGGCGTGAAATTTGCACCGTTAAACGTACCTCTGGAAAGAAGATTACAAACATTAATTGTTGCGATATGGATTTTTGTCACCGCTTTCGGAGATTTTTGGGGATATCTAATTACAATTTATCTTATATTCTACACAGAAACGATACGCTATTTTTTATTACTATATTTCCTCTGGATGTATTACGATTGGGACACTTGCCATAATGGTGGTAGAAGGTAAGGATACTATTCTAATTATAATAATCTCTTTATTTTTAATAATCGATAAATAAAAATCTTGATTCATTTGAAGATAATTATTTACAACAGAATAAATGAGTGCGTTCAATAAAACTGTTGCACAACGGTTTAATAATAAGTTGCAATATATTAAATATTCTGCTGAAAGTTTTTTGCTTTATAAATGCTAAAACGCATTTTTTACTAAAGAAAAGGTTAGATAAAGGTTAGATAAAGTGGTAACC
>NW_017259520.1:1857227-1858182 GCF_001594045.1 Atta colombica | reverse complement strand
CGTGTACCATTTTGTAACTTTTTATGTATTTTAAAAGTACACCGAAAGAAAAATATATATATTAACAAACATTTGTTTAACAAATATTTATTTGAATATTTATTAAATGAAAAAACAAATTTATAAAAATGTAAAAAAAAATTGCTTCTAACTCCTAATTGTGCATAATTTTATATATAATTATACGTAAGTAATTTTTTTACATTTCTTCAAACTTGATTTTTTTTTAAAACAAATAGTGCAAAAATGACCTTTTTAATTATTTTTTATGTTTTCATATTACTATTATTATTTCTATTACATTAAAAAATAATTTTACAAAAGAAAAAAGATTATTATTAAACATGCATGGACGTATTCCAAATATAATTATACATGTTTCCAAACATATGTAAATATATATTTGTTTCAATTCAACTTATTGCACCGGTTCAGAGTGCAAAAATAAAAAAGAAACTTTTATGAAGAAATCTTTTATGATGAAATCTTTTATGTATTCATTGAGAATAATTTTAGGCGTAATAATTAAACTCTTTAGAAATATGAATTACCAATATTTTGAAAATGACTATACCTTATATTTTAGTGAAATATGGACAAGAATGGCAAGAAACAACGTGTTTTGGCGTCATTTTTGCAATTATTTTCCGTTAAAATTAGTGAAAATGGTAGATCTAGATCCCAAAAAATCTTATCTTTTCGTTTCTGTACCTCATGGTATTTTATCGATTGGAATATTTGGTTCATTTGCATCAGACATATTGGACTGCAAGAAATTATTTCCCGGACTTGAATTCCATACAATCACTCTCGATCAACATTTCAAAATACCTTTATTCAGAGAATATCCTTATTCCTTAGGTAAAAATTTATAATTCTCGCCATTCATTATATTTTTCTCTTTTATTAATTGCAGATAAATTTTGCAATACTATACTAAATGTACTTTCAATAT
>NW_017259520.1:1856646-1857127 GCF_001594045.1 Atta colombica | reverse complement strand
TATATAATATAAAAAATGCAACTTTGCAATTGTTGTAAAATTTCTTAGTATGATTAATCTTATCTTTAGTTCTCTCATTAGATAAATTAGTTCTCTCATTATATAAATTATATCTCATTATATAAATTAGGATACGATCAACGCGATGCTGCAAATGCTTTAAAGCGTTTTTTAATTAGTCAGTTTATAAAATTGTTTCTTCTAATTGATACATCAAACGCTTCAAAGCATTTGTAGCAAGACTTTGATCACAGCCTTAATCATATTAAAAAATTTTATAAAAATAGCGAAGTTACTTTTTTTGCTAAACGCAACCATTGAATCATTATATCGTATTACATTGCATCAATAATTCTTATTTATAGAGGAAATTACTTCAAATAATTTTTTTATATAAAAAATGTAATATATTGTTATCATACGGTTTGCACATATGTCTGCTTTAAAATGAATGAAAAATTTATATATATATATATATATA
>NW_017259520.1:1854644-1855956 GCF_001594045.1 Atta colombica | reverse complement strand
TTCTATCAAGTTAAAAAACAATTTTTTTCTTTTATAAAAAAATTATTATTAATTAATTTTAATTAAAATTATTATACTTAATTTTAATTAAAAAGAAACTCTTGACTTTCTTGAAGAGAAAGAGAGAGAGAGAGAGAGAGAGAGAGAGAGAGAGAGAGAGAGAGAGAGAGAGAGAGATAAACGAGAGAAAAAATCCTGGAATTTTAGAATAAAAAACTCGCAAAATAATGATTTTTCACTTCGGTTTTGACTCGGTTTTTTACTCGGATATTTTTTTTAGCATTTCATGATTTTGACGCTGTATTATTGTTCCAGAATTTAGTTTTTGCACTTATCTGTAAAATTTCCGTGAAATAGTTTTACAAAAGTTAAAATATGTAGGCTATATATAAATGTATCTTATCTTTCACTATTAATGATATTTCATACTGTACTTCAATTTTAAAAGTAAATATTCCATACTGTTATCAAATAATATTTTATTAGATTAATTGACACTGTTTTTATCATACATGTGATTGTAATTATACATATTCTAAATTTAAATTAGATGAGATTTAACATTTATCGAATCTTTAATTGCTCTTGAATCAATATTATATTGGGATGTTGTCTCAAAATATAGAATACAATTATAATCAATATGCAACAAAACAGTATCTATATGCTTATAAAGTATTATCTGTTAATAAAGTTTAATAAAGTATTAAAAACATCACTTATTTAACTTTTAAATATAAAATATCTATCGTTTAAATTATATTGAAATAACTATATGTTTTTTCATGAATTTTATGTAATTTGGTCAAAAATAAAAAAATTATTTACAATTTCTTCGGAAAAATATTTTAAGAAAAAAAAAAAAGTTTTTTACTTAATATTTTTCTCCAAAGTCAAAAATACTGTCTTTTATATCTCTAGTAATATCTATAGTTTTTATAAAATGTAAATTATAGATGAAAATATAGGAAAATATAAAGTACGGTAGTATAATAATTATGTTAGTATAGTATTCAACACTCGAATCTAATATAACTCTTTGATTCAGTACGGCGTTGGTTCCTGTCTTTTCTTTTGGCGAAACGGATTTATATAATCAAATATACAGCCCAGAAGGATCGACTCTTAGACGCATACAGAACTATATTCGCAATCTTATTGGACTAGCACCCATCGTTTTTTCGGGCAGAGGATTCTTTCAGTATTCATTTGGTCTTATTCCGAAGCGCTTACCTGTCACCGTAGTCGGTAAAGTTCTTTTTATATACATATATTCGATATTATCTATTGATGCTACGAAAATATCAATGCG
>NW_017259520.1:1845843-1854544 GCF_001594045.1 Atta colombica | reverse complement strand
TATGTATATATATATAATTTTTTTATGTTTCTCTTTATTATAGTTGGCAGTCCTATTGAACTACCGAAAATAGATGAACCCACGACTGAGCAAATCAACGAATATCACGAAAAATTTATGAAAAGTTTAGTTGAACTCTTCGAAACGCAAAAGTATAATTATATCAAAAATGCAGAGAATGTTACTCTCGAACTATAACATTTATTCAAATGATATAATGTAAAATGAAAGTTTATGCTGTTTTCAATTATAAAAATTGTTACTATTTAAAGGTATAGAAAGATTTCGAAAGATTTATGTATTATTAAGTATTATTATGTATTATTAAGTATTATTATGTATTATTAAGAGATTTTAATTATACATTATTAATTTCGTATATAAAATTAATTTACATTTTCAATAATTAGATTGAAAGTAAAGTTAGAACTTATAAAGACATAAAAAAATATATTGAACAGAATTTAATTAATGTGTTGTTGCGGTTTTTATATTACATACATATAAAATATGTATTCTTATTTGTCAGAAACATATTTAGATTATTATTAAAATTAATGTTTCTTTTTTTAAATGAAATTAAAGTCAAATTTTTATAATATGTATTTAAAAATTAAGTTGTACGATTTATGCTCAAGTATGCAATAAGTTTATTGTATAAATAATAATAGATATCTTTTTGTATTTCATTTTTGTATTTCATTTTGATAAATATACATGCTATTAATAGAATTATTACAATTGTATTAATTGAATTTAAATTATATATAAATTGAATAATTTTTAGTAAGTACGATCTATTGTACATAAAACTATACAAATTTATATGAGATAATTAAATACGTAGAAATACCTCTTATAAAAATTAGTTATTAATTACATTATCTGTATCATAAATTAATATATATTGGTAATATTTGGCAACGATAAAATTCACATTCCATTTCGTAAAAAAGGAATAGTCAAGACAGCAAAAATCAGAAATGCGAGATAAAGACTCATTCTCAACACCTGCAATATAAGAGATAATTTTTATAGCTGCATGCATTTTATCGCTTGTTATATCTTATTCATACCTTATCCTGCCACTCTTTGTGCGCTATGCATTCACGAAAATTCATGCGAGTAAATTGCACAGCAAAATAAAGCGGTATCCAGAAATTGGGAACAAGAGTAAATAAAACTTTGTCTAAGAACTTTCGAAAAAGAAAAGATTTTTTCATCACTAAATCTCTCATCTGAAAGATAAAAAATTGAAAAACTAATTTTGAATCGACAAATATGAGTATCTGAAACAATAGTAAATAAATTTGATTAATGTGTACCTCTGTGTAATTATACATTGCGAGATCACATATTGCGTGCCCATTGTCGCATCGTAATTCCGAAAATTTTGGCAGAATTTTTGCGAAATTTGAATCGTAGCGTTCCATTAATTCATCGAGCACTAGAATATCTTCAAATCCCTAACGTAATAAACGTAACGAAATGATCATAAAAGCAAATTCTATTACTTCCCCAGCAATGTGTAATATTGTTGCAATTTTTATGCTGTTGGAGATAGTAACATATCGCTTCCTTACTTCAAAACTGATATAACTCAAAAAACGCAATTTTTTATTTATTATCATAAATAATATTTAATTAAATAAACATTATCCTGTCAATCATTAAAAATATACTAACAGAACTTCAAAAAAACATCATTACTCAACGATTTTCAAAAATCATTACGAAAAAAAAAGTGATTTAAAGAAATCGTTAAAACTCAAAAAAAGATAATTTTTTTTAAAGATTGTGAAACAGAAATGATAAAAGTAATATTTATATTAAGAATATATTTTATTCGCAGATTTTATTTAATTAATCAGTAATTTTCTATCATCTTAAAAACTAGTTTTTGAGTTATTGTATCACTTTTAAAGTAAAAAGGCGGTAGTAGTTTTTAATAAATTTTGTTGGGATGAGTAACAGTTAATATATTTTATTTTTTTTGCAAGTGTCGCGAAATAATTTAGTTTTCAAATCAATTCGATAAAATAACTTACAGCATTCATTCCTTGAGCATAGAAAGGCACCATGGCGTGAGCGGCGTCTCCAACTATAACAGCAGTTTTCCCAACATGATAAGGTTTACACTGTTAAATACAAAAAGTTAAATCATACTAAAATTTAACAAATCGAGCGACCGCAGAATATAATAAAATTAAAATTAACCTTAATTGATATTAAAGTTTGCGGTTCTTTTTCGAAAAACTGCTCCACTAATTTCTCCTCGCCGATCAATCGCAAAAGATCCGGAAAATGTTCAGTGTAAAAGCTCAACAATGCCTCGCGCGTCTTCAGTTTTTCGAACACATAAAACGGAGCGAACAAATTGCCAGTAAATGTGCAATCCTCATTCGGAAGGCTGGTCATCATAAATTCACCACGCGGCCAAATATGAAGATTGTTACCGCTCATCGCAAACTTCAAAGATAATAAAAAATTTAAATAAATCCATCACATGGCTAATAAGAATCAGACGCAGTTAATCATGCATAAATATAATACAAATATATATTTAAATCATTGTATCAAACATACAAACGTGGGATCCATGTGACAAGAAGGTTCATTTGAAATCTATGTAATCAATCTATGTAAAATAAAACTAATGCAGTATTAGTGAATACTAATCAGTATTCACAATAGCTTTCAATTAATTGACAAACTCCTTTTATTGATGACAATTATATTTTTATTTCTCTTGATGTTATCTCTCTTTTTACGAATATTTCTGTTGTTCAGCTGATGATAGTGTTGTAAGAAAATAAAATTTTATTTCAGAAAAAGATATTATTCCGAAAGATGAATTTACAACACTAAAAATGATTCTTGACTCTACATATTTTTCTTTTAACAATCTGTAAACATTTTAGGACACCTATGAGCTCATCACCTATTATAGCAGATTAAATAATGTGATTTGGAGAAAAAAGTTCTTAAGACGCTGGGTATCTCACAGTTGTTTTATGTAAGATATGGAAATGATATTAATTATAATACTGTTTGGTTGCAATTTTCATTATGTTATAATTTAATTACAAATTATTAATGATTGACTCTACTTGTTACGAATATCGTTACGAATTTTATTATACATTACTAGCGACTACTTATTTGTAATTGGATTTCAATTTTCAGCTGCCTGTGATGAGTCATTGTAATTTTGTTCACACAATTATAAAAGTTGAATCTGTACTGACACTTTTAGGCCTACTATATAAGATAAAAGATGGGCCTATTAATCGACTGTGACGGAAAGTTAATATGTGCAAATAAAGATGTGAAGTTTAATCATTTTATCTTAACGATGGCTCAAAGTGGAGCCAAAATGTTCTCATATTTAATATAATATAATGATTTAAAATTTAAATATACATATATTTGTGTTATACTTATGCAGCGTTATCTGACTCCGCTATTTATTATATTATTATGTTTAAAACTTGAAAGTCCTTTTTTTAATAATATTTTTTAAATCCATATGACACAATGTTTGAAAAAGATTAATTAAAAACGCAATGATGCTTCTTTCATATCATAAAATTTAATTTTAGCCTAGTTTGGAATAACTTCAGCCTAAATTTTTAAAAAATGTGTAGTAACACACATGTCCAACATTAGAATGTAAGTCTCGAAACGTCTTTCTGTAAACTAGATAGAGTATAACACATTCCAACAAGTAAACTTCTATAACTTTTTAAAAAATACTGCGTGCAAGTTGCCGTCTCATGTTAAATGGAATTATGATGTTGCCAGTCGTATTAAACTCATATATTTATGATGAAGTATAGCAAGGAGTATGAAACTCCATATAGTTTATCATATTGAATTTTTTTACCTGGATCATGGAAGATGTTTTTAAGATTTTCTTATGAGATTTTCGATTTTGGACATGCATGCTGTTTGGTGAAAATTTAGGCTAAAATTATCTCGATTGGGCGAAAGCTATTCATTTTACTCACTTTATTGTGTTCATTACACGCCACAGATAGTTCCACGTATCCATGTTCGATATATGTTTGAGCGCAATTAAAGAGCGGCCTCCTAGCCATAATTTTTCGTACCGTTGAATGCGCGCCATCAGCACCAATTATCAAATCAGCTTCCGCATCTTCCGTTGCCCCCGTATTAGTACTAAAGATAAGAAATTAATTAAATAGGACAAAATATAATATTAATTTCCGATAACAATATTTTTCACTCACTCACTTTAAGAACTTTATCTTTCCTTTCTCCAAATCAGCTTCTACGAGCTTTCTGTTGAAATTGAGTTGTACTTGTGGATATTTTTCCGCAGCTGTTAATTAAATATAATCACAATAAAACAAGATTTATATAGATTTTAAATTAGATTTTATGTTAGATTAGTTACCTGATATCGCGACTTAAATCTATGTTAATAGAAAGTGGATACTGCGAGTAAGATAATACGTGTGAATTTTTGCGGCTTCGCACACGACAACGTCATCGAATATCACATAAGAGTAAAGCTTTTTTTAACTACATCATCCCGCATTCAATCTCATATTCCTTTCACTTACTTATGATATGATTAATATGACATTTATTTTAAATAAATTATGACAACAAATTGATTTTTTGCCCAAGTATTGATCGAATATGTGAGGACCTTAACTTTTGAAAAAATCAATTAAAAAAAATTAAGAATATCTTTTTTTAATTATATTATCACATAAATTATTTATCTCAACAATGGTTATATATTCATTAAAAATTACATAAATTTAGAGTAGAAAAAAACGTATTATTAATTCTCAAATAAAGTTGTTTTAAAATGGAATTCATTTTATCTCAGATATCTATTAGGTGTGGGAAAAAGGTGTTCGTAGCGTTTTTCCCATTAGATGGCATTAAAAAACGCCACAAACTTTTACTTTATTTCTTTTTTTATCTATTTTTAGAATCAACCCTTCTTTTTTAAATGAATATTACTAATAATAAACATGTTCAATATTGTTATAATAAATGATTTTAATTTGATTTATGTCAAATAATGTAAAAAAAGAAACATACCGTCCAATAAAATCACATTGAGATATCGTCTATTAACGGAGTAAATGCACTGCATAATAAAAAATTAACTCATGTAAACATTCAAAAGATAAGTAAAATTATATATTACATATATGTACAGAAGATAATTCCAAATAGTAAAGACACACATTTCCTTTGACGCTGTCATAAAGAACTTCTTTCAAATTGCCATCTTTATCGTGGAGCATTCTTCCGCGCATACAAGTACCATGATATTTTACCAAAATATTTTCGAGACCAATTGCTTTTAAAGCTTCTCTGCCACGGAATGAAAGTGCCAGGTTAATACTTTGACCACGCGACTTTTCCATTCGTATATCTAAACACATAAAGACTCAAAATTGATTATTTATTTAAGATATTATTATTATCAGTATAATTTTAAAATAAAGTGTTGATTAATTGATAATTATTTCCTAAAGCATTTAAAAAATAATGTCTCAAAATTTCTCTACTGGAGATATTATTTTTTTAATGCTTTAGGAAATAATTATTAATTTATCAACTTTATTCTAAAATCATACTGATAAAAAAATATTAAGTAAATATCGTTTATATACATCTATATATTATTGTGTTATATGTTAAAGAATAAAATTAGTACAAACTTGTAAGAGTAATAAATCATGAGACGAGCAAATTTAAAACGCTAAAATTCGAATATAATTTTTTAATGTTCTTTACCTGATCGATATTCATAAATGACTACTTGATGACCCCTTTTAGCGAGAAAACAAGCAGCTAATGCTCCAACCTGCAAAAAGAGCAATTGCTTCTTTTTTTTATTCGCCGTTCTTTTATATCAAAATCGAGAAATAAAAATATTTCACGCACCAAACCACCTCCGACAATGGCAATACACGACTTCCCTTCCACTTCTGTCATAGCTGTTCTGTTGTGTATCGAGGTTACTGATCAACTGTAGCAAACTGTTCCCGTACTCATATATATATATATATATATACATTCTCGCACGCTGCGATATCGATGTTTGAATTACCGATATCTTATAGAGTAAAGAAGGATAATTTGGTTAAGTTAATAGAAATTTTGAAATTGTATAAAAACTTAAGGTCCATAGTGTAATTTAATTAAACATGTGCAAAACATGCACTATTGGTGTAATAGTGTATATTTTATACATTCACATGCTCGTATTTTATTAACATATCATTACTAGTTTAGATCTTATAAAAATAAACGCGACATTCTCACCAACTTCTTATAAAAAGAGCAGTTCCTAATTGCTTATATCTCATTATCACTATTGAAATGGTCAATCTCATTGTAATTGCACAAGTATGTCAATATCTTCTAGAACAATGTATAATTTTAAGAAATTCTGACTATTTTTAATTCGTAAGTTAATAATATCTATTGTAATTATAATATTATTGTGCACCCTTCATATAGCACAGATCTCTAAAGAACGTTCTGTGAGAACGTTCCCAAGAAGATCTCTCTGGGATAGAATGTGCTATAAAAGCTATTACCTCTTTATGTTGCAATCGAAATAGTAAAAAGAGTTTTGTTTCTGTTAAATAAAAAATTCACTCCATTATTGCAACAGAGAATAGACAGTGGAACGACAAGTAAATACAACACGGCGACATCACCCTAACCATCGTCGTCGCCATCGTCTTCGTCTTCATCGTTTCTAATACCGTTCCCCTGTGTGGCCGACGTTGTCCGAAAATTCAAAAATAACCGATGTGAGGCAGTCAGTGCGGCGATGTCGACAGCGAACGACGGTTCGGCGGTACGGTTCGGCCGATGGTGGTGGTGCTGGCGGAGAAGAAGGCGGAGTACTACGACCCGCGGCCCTACGATGCCGACAACGATGTATCACCCGAGGACAATCATCCTTCTGAGCGTATTGGCGTTAATCTTGGTCCTCCTTGGTCACGTTGACGCCGCCGCAAGGACAAAAGCCGAGGAGTCGACCTCGTCCCGCGGCTCGACCGGCAGGCAGAAGGAGGCCGAGCCGGTGATCGAGGAAGTCACTGCCAAGCAACTCGAACGGCTCCTTAACGAGAAGGACTTTGTTGCCGTGTATTGGTGTAAGTGTTCTGCTGTTCGTGTAACGATCCTTTGATCATTTGATCTTATTACAAATTATAGTGTAATCTTAAATTATAAACAAGCCCTCTATCTAGAGCAGAGTCGAACACGATAACAGATACGACGCAACTTTTAAATTTATGATACGCGGATGAAACATTTCAAATATAAATGTGAAAAACTGTTTTCTCTTATCATTATCTTTTTTAAAAATGTTACGTTTCTAACATAAAAAATTGTCGTCAATCATTTCAACTAATGAATGTTATGATCTCTCTTGACGACATGAATATTTTTTTTATCTTTTCATCACATGTCCGATGATGGATTTTCGAGATTCTTAAATCGAAATTTAATTCGAAACTTCATTTTTCTTAAAATTATACTCATGAAATAGCGTGAATATTTAATTGTCTTATGTTTTATTTAGACAATTATATACATACTTGCATAGGAAAAAATCATGCGTATGTATTTCATAAATATGTATAAAAATTGTAATGAGAATTTTTCTATGAGTGAATAATAAGTATAAATACCATGATTGCTATGCTTGGCGGAATATAATACAAATGCTTCATTCAAACACATACAAGAAAATGATATTTATAAAATGATGTATGTAAAAATCAGGCAATAGGCAATAGTGATAAATGGATTATGATAAATATGAAAAGCATCAGCAAAGCTAGACGTTAAAGAAATCTTAGCTTGGAATGTCATCTTGAAATATCCATAAATTTATGTAAATCATTAATATAAATTTTTTACGAAGTTTTTCTAAGAATGAAAAAAAGTATGGCTACTGAATTATTGACTTTAAATAGAGCAATACTTTAAATTTCTATCTTTGTTAAAACTGTGTTACTCTATCATCGTTTTCATGTGGTTTTATGATTTTTTTTATTTCTTATCATTTTTTATCTTATCTTATTTATTTTGGTTAAACGTAAAATGTATTCAAATACTATTCTTGTTAACATATTTATTACATAACGCGAGTGTGGGTGTTGATGAAAGCTACAGTTAGAGTTACCGGAATACCGTTTGCCATTAAAACTATTCTATATGCAACAAAAGAAATAATAATTTTTTTAGAATGATCGCGGGAAATTATGTTTATTTATAAATTGTTTTCATTTATACGTTTTTTATCTTTAAAAACAAATATTAAAAATTTATCTCACAAAATATATCGATGATATTGATAAAAAGTATCGTACACTGCATTTTGGGAAAAAATGCGACAATTTTTTATTTATTTTTTTTTTTTTCAAAATATATATATTAGAATTTATATTGCTTCAAAAAAAATAAAGTTTTGCTTATACATTAATTTAATATTCAATATTCTTTTCAATTTTATCTCTTTCTTTCTCTTTCTCCTCAGAAAGATGATTGTAATGAAAGATGATTTAAGCTTTCTATAAAATTATAGTTCATGATACTTTAACCGATATACACGTTTTATAGTTCTACTGCCGCAAATTACCCTCACGTGAGAATTAACAGGTACTAAATCTACTTCTTCTGCCAA
>NW_017259520.1:1845092-1845743 GCF_001594045.1 Atta colombica | reverse complement strand
CCCCCCCCGAGTTTGCTAATCTAGCAACCTAATGCCGCGCATGAAACGCTTCATTTAATTTAAGCAGTAGACGATCTTTCTCGCCAATCATCCGTAGAAGAATATTTGAATTAATTGGACGACTTTGTTTCTTTTTTAAATATTGAATTGCACTATATGCTGAATATACCGAAGGTCACATCTCGCGTGGCAACCCGCCAAATGCATCCTTGTGTATGCATTTCAGAGCTCCCCAAAGATAATTGATGTAACACAATCCTTCCTTTTTTCAATAGACGAGACAAATATCAGTCTCCCTGTATTTTTTTTATAAGATAAATATAGAATTACACATCTATGAAATTCAATATGTAAATGTACGTGTGATGTCTGTCAATACATATCCGATATGTCCCTTATGGTATTTAAAAATAGGTATTTAAAAATTCAGAGGGTGAATTTCAGGATGTTTTAAAAAGACGCATTAATTTAGATTTGTATACATCTCCGGATTTCGTAATAGGAGGGAGACGAATTACAAGTCTTTGCTTGTTAGAGCAATCCAGGAAACACATATAGCGAGAACTGACTCAGTTCACTTAGTGTGACGCATGACGAGATGCGGAAGCGCACGAGCGACGATTACAGAGATTTAGCCATGATTTGATTTGT
>NW_017259520.1:1836284-1844992 GCF_001594045.1 Atta colombica | reverse complement strand
ATATTTAATATAATATTTTTTATTTTTATTAAATGTAATATAATATTTTTCAATATGTCAAAATGTTGTATAATTAAATGTCTGATACATTAATATACGATTTTGAGCGAGAATATTAATTTTGCGAGATTGCTAAGAATTGATACACTATATTTGTATATTATATTCGAATTTTACACACGTCTCGAAGAAATCGACCATCGTGACTTCGAAAAGATGATAACTGAAAACTGGAAAGGAATGAAGGACATTATGGAAATAATAAGTTTGCATGTTTCGCAGAGAGTAAGGTTTTCCAGAGCGAGATAAAATTTCTGACAACTTGTTCACGCGCCTGCATTGCATGTCACCTGAGAGCTCGCATACTCACCGTGATTTTCTCTTGAATCATCTTTTCGTAATACCGAGTGATATAATCGACCCCAGATTTTCGGTCGCAAACGCACCAACGTGCATCGTGCCACAAACGTGCGGTAAGCATGAGAAGTTTACTTTTACCGTGTCGACTCAAAATACATTGTCGCGAAATCCTATTTCATCGTAACTTTAGCCGCATAGAAGCAAGAAGACAGTATTACACTTAATCTTTTTAAATTAATGCATGCGGTGTATATAGCAGAGACATTTGTTATGCAAAGGAAGTTCTTACTCAAGACATCAAAATGATTCCAAAATGGAAGTCCAGAAGTCACTTTGACTTCTTGTTCCGCTTGGATGTTCTTCAATGCTTTTTCCTCCATAATTTTCCTTTTAATCTGGATTTAATAGAGACATTAAAGTGTAAAACGCGTCCTGAAATTTAAAATTGATCGACCGAATCAAAGGAAGATCATCAAAAGCTCGTCTCTTAAACGTGCTGTAGCAAAGCTGGCGCTCCGGTGGACGCCACTTTTAGCGCACGTTAAAGTTATTTTTGCGCTTATCCCTCTCTTCTTCACGGCTATCGTTCCCGCTGAAAACATAATCCCAGCCACGACGACCACCCTGCGCATTCGATAGATTGCCTTCAGCTCGCGACGTCGCGTAATACGGATCTGTCGCCAGCAGCGCGTCGACTTCAATTTCCCTGAAGTTTCGCGAAATGATGAATCCTATCAGAGCTAACCAGGAGACCCCAGAGGATCCACGAGGGATCCCAGATGATGAGCTGAATCCCGGGCGCTAAACCTATTTCCAGATATACCAGATATCCGGCTCTGTCTATTTGACGCTGTCGTACTCGTGCGAATGAAGCTTTTCTCTTTTCCAGTTTATCAACCCACGTTTACGTCAGCCTAAGCTAAGAAGCTGAGGATCTTTCAAGTTACTCATTTCACAAACATTAATCTATGAATTACTTCTTTCTATGAAAAAAAGGAGAAATTTTATATGATAAAAATTAAGATAATGTAACGAAGCAATGATTTCATATAGAAAAGAAAATGTAAAAATCTTGATGCGAGAATTTTTGACATAGAACGAGAAGGAAGGAAGGAAGGAGAACGATTATCGAAAGAGATGTACGATAGAATCGACTGGCGAAGCGTCGGAGGACCCAGACGACGAGCTCTCGCGTCGAACCTATTTCCAGCTGCGGCTGCGTCCTCGCGACTCATGTCGCTGTACGCTCGTGTCGAATTCTTTTCTTCTGGGTTACCGTTTCGAGACTCGTATGTCCCTATCCACCTCTCGAATCGACCACTTCTTTGTTGTCACCAGCAGGTGTAACGAAAAGAATGAGCTTCCTCGCATAGTGTATTGCTATTATACTATAACACATTTCTGAAATATTTTTAATAAATATACGAAAGAGATATGGCTAGTTCTAAAAAAATCTGATATTATTCACGATATTGAGTAATAATTGACTTTATGAAATTAGCAGGCGTAGGATAAATAAAATAATTTCCATAATAAAAAATTATTTTATTAAATAGACAGTTTTGTAATATGTATGAATTTAGCTGAATACAGATTTGAAATCTTCTTTGGACCACCAAAATAATTATATGGAACGCTCAAATTAATTATTGTCAATATTTTTTTGTAGCATTGTCAACGCTTAAATATTCTACGTTACTTTTATGATCCAACAAAATTATTTTCAGATTTGTGTCGAGCTAAATTTTTAGATACTTTAGCAAAACAATTTTTTCCATATATTTTATGTTATTCGATGAGAGTGAAATTCGGCTCGATATCTCGTTCGTGTAATAATAACACCGAAAACAGTATCGGCATCTTGAGAGCCCTAGACATTCTTTCGGCCAGAAATCTAAAATTACTCATATCCACTGTGCGGGGGAATGTTTTTTCCGCCTTTAGATTCAAATTGGACGATAAATAAGCAAATATTTTTCTCCAAGTTCTCCTTTTTTTTGTATTTATGCATAACATTGAGTTATGTGTATTTATGTAAAGTTATAATAGCATTGAGATGTGTGTATTTATATAAGATTTCAATGCCGAAGACCATTATTGTTATAATGGTCAAGATATCAGATTTCTTAGTTTGTGCGAATTTCAAAATGTCACGATGTTTTCTAAGCGGTATAAACATTTTAGACATTTTAAACAACTCAAGCTAAAGAATTTCATGACCACTTCATTTAAATAACTACATTATTCACAATTTATGCATAGTTAAATAGACTTTTAAATAAGGTGTTTAAATTTAATATTTTGTTTTAATGTGACTAATAAAAAATTTTTTCCATATAAATTATTTAGGAAAAGAAATTTGATATTTTCACTCGATTATAAATTATTTCAATCTTACGATTAATATATAATATTAATATATATTTCAATATTATGTCACGGTGTAAAATACTGAAAAAAATTAAAAAAAGATTGCTTATCTACTGTCTGATTTGATGTCAAACTGCCTCTTTACGTCACTATGATGTGAAACACTTATTCCGCATGAACACGTTTCCGAGAACTGTTGGGTCAATGGATTTAAAAACTACAAATACATGCAAATGTATTTAAATTAGAATTTTCTTCGTTATTACTTTAAGGGTTATAGTTTCAAAGTAAAAAATTATACAAATTTTTTCTTTATACATATTATAAACAAAAATAAATTAATATACTTTGCAATTGCAACTTCCATATGATATGATTTCATATGATATGATTTATTTGATAAAATAGATTTATAAAGTAATTAAAGAATCTCTTTTCTTAATTTATGCACTAATTTCTATAAACTTCGAGTTGCCAAATTTGTTTGCCAAAAATGTGAGGCATCTGAAAATTATACTCACTTAATAAAAAAGTTCTAGCAATATTCACTAAATTGTATGAATGGAAAATATGAATGAAGACGTTCAAAAACATTAATCTATTTCGATGTGTTCAAGAAAGCCATACAATTTTTCGTTATCACAATATATGTATCTATAGTATAAAATAAATTTTTTTAATTATCTTAAAAGCGCGAAATTTCTATAGAACATTCACATCGTAATTTCTTTTTTTTTTTTAATAAAATAAAGTTACAAAATTGCATTCAATGTGATATTCGCAATTGTGATATTCGAGGTAAACGTCAACAATAATTTGAGCTACTACATAGATGACTGTTGCATAAATTTGAATAAGCGATTCACGAATAGAGCAGAAACGTTCTATGTACATGCGACGATTAATCTTATTCGATTGCGAAGTGCGCTCCCAAACATTTTATCTTCTATTTCTGAGAGAAGGTCATATCGGCAAAATTTATTCAGTAATGGATGTAGACATTGATTGAGAAAAATGTATAAAAAATGAAAAAATTATAATTAAAGTACAACTTCAATAATAATAGATTACATTTTATGAATGAATTGTCAACTTTGGGGAAAATTATTATTATTAATTTATTTAAATAATAATAACAAAATGAAATTAATACACAAATTACGTGATGTAAATAATTGATAATAAATCTTTTAATATTTTGTCGCTGACAGTCGCGTTACTTTCGAAACATTTTTAAAATGTATGTATACATCTAATTCTGTGTATTGGCTGAAGCATATAAAGCGCAAACCAAACTTTGTAGTAATGATTAGTGTAATATATTCTTATGTTTATGCTTCATACCGACAGTCTGTTTCCACATTTACGTCTGTCGGTTTATTTATATTGTTACTCCACTTTACGAAGTCCACGTCGGGATAAGCTTCGTTATTCTGGTAGAGTTTTGCTGGATGCGTGTTTTTTAAGAAGATTACTCTTTTTTAAAAAGAATTTCTCACGTTAATTAAATTTTCTCTATGCGCGCTCGATGGAAAATCACGATGATCTCGAGCCAAATGTGTATTCTAAAGCAAGACCAGTCCGACTGGAGCGACTCAATTTCATGTATCTTGGTCGTTACTTTACATAATTGTAAATGAGAACATCGCAAACGTCCTTGGCGAAGATATCCGCGGATAACGGCGACGAAGATGAGAAAACGATGTCGACGACGACGACAGTATGAGCGAGGCCGTTCGTTCTTGTATTTTTAGTGGCTCGTAAACTAGGCACTGGCCGTCGTTCGTTCTCGTTGTCTCTCTCTTCCTCATGTAATAGCGGCATACATAATCCAAATTAAAGAATTAGACTAATTTTATTTAAAAAAAAAAATTATAATTGTTCAAATTTTGCAAATGCAATATTAGGATAATACATAATAGATGAGAATTATTCTGGAAAATCTGGATGGTTCATAGTAAAAACATCCGTTTGATGTGCTTTAATTTTAGAATAAAATTATTTTAATGAATCAAGTAATGATTGGAACAGTTAATTTCACTAACAGGAAGTAATCGCAGGGTGCCAAATTCGGGGAGTACACAGTGGATGAGCAAACACGTTTGCTTGTTTTTGGGCCAGAAGATGAAATTGCCGCTGAAAGGAGAATCTTTCAGAGATATTCAAAATATACAAAAGATATTAAAGCAGAACCTTCATAAATCAATTCCAGTTATTGATTGCCATCGACATGTTCTGTGAAAATATTTTAAATAAAATAATTTTTATCATAATCAATGTAACTTTTTAATATAAAATCAGTCATTTTATTATTTTAATCGTTCAAGTATATATACTATAGATTCTCTCATATACACTATAAATTCTCTTATGATGTTGATTCTATTCATTTGATTATGTTTATCTTTAGCGTAGAATGCATATTCAATTGAGGTCCGTCAGTTGGCATCGGATTAGATTCGATTGATCGGCCTGGGATCCTAAATATATCTATATTTACAATGTTCAATCCACTGTTTAAATGTATGGAATTTCCATTTTGATATTTTTTCTTCAATAACGAAGAAATAAATATGGATTCGAAAAAAGTAATTGTAAAAGTGATTGTATCTAAATCACTTCTAATCGAAAAAGATGTAGAAATGGAAATTCCGAGCATTTAAGCAGTGTATTGAATTGAACATTAATAAGTAAATATAGATATATTTTGGATCAAAGTTAATTGAAACGAAAGACAATGCCAATCAATCGAATATGCATTCTTCGTTAAAGACAAACATTTTGATCAATTATTCTCGCCTCTTCGTGACAGCTGACAATGTGACGATGAGTAAAATAATTCTAAAACCGCATCTGTATCCTCTAATGGAGAAGAAAATGCGAGATGTGCCACTTGTTACTTCGCAAAAAAGCTGCATAAGCAATTTCTCATCTATATGCTACATTCGAACAATTCCATACATAATGTTCATTTCTTTTGAAGAATAACTCAGCATTTTTAGTATGTGTGAATTCCGATCATTATAGTATCACCGTAAGATATGCTGATATATGCAAACGATCCCTCACATCATTTGTATTTTGGTCCTTTTTCTCAATAACCTTCTCAGAAAAATAAAATACAATAAAAAATAAAAATAGACTTTTTCTGACGGTATTTATATATTTATTCGCTTAACTTCTTCGCGAGTTTTTTAAATAAAAAAAGAAAATAAGAATCCTGTTTCTTTTATCATAATTATACTCTCAATCTCGACATGTTTCAATACATCGACATTCATGATTTCTAACATTATATATTAGGCAGTATTCATAGTCTGTTCTTATTTTGCTAATACGGCTCTCTGGCTGTTCATAACATCTTAAGATTGTAAGACGGTCTTAAATATAAGATCCAACTATAAATATCGGTCATTATTAATTAATAGACGTATCGATAGATAATAATATTATGTTGATTAAAGGCACATTTTCCTTTCGTGTTTAATCTTTTTTCTAATTTGTATTAACTGAGTAGATTATCGATAAGTTTTTCTTAACTTTCGTCTATTACGGCAGCAACCAGTGGACACGGTCCAATTTATCTGGCACAGCTTTTCGAAAATTCCTCCGCTACATTTCATACATCTCCTTCTTGCTTTACGCATCTTAGTCAAATCATTCTGCCAACCTTTTCGCGGGGGTGTCCGTTAACTGAATGCTATTACGTTACTCTCAACGATGGCGGAGCAAAGGGACGGATAAAGACGTAGAGAGAGAAAGAAAAAAGTAGATAAAAAAAGGCGCAGAGATAAAGAGGCAGAGAAAAGATGCAAATGTGTAATCGTGGAAATAAAGAAGCGTAACGGAAAGAAAAGCTACCAGTGAACAAATTGAAAGAGAGAAAGAGAGCGAAAAAGAGAAAGACAAATAGCAAAACTAAGAGCGAGTAAGAAGACAACAGAAATAGAGGGGAAGAGAATCGGAACCACCTCTCCTATTTCTTCTAGCTCTATTCTAAGGAAGTCGTCACCAAAAATGGCGGGGCGCGAAGCGTGTATGCGACGATGCGCGTAACATCGTCGCCCGCGCTTTGTTATCGCTTGATATTATCATAAGACGTAATCAAGGTCTTCGCGCAACGAAACGCGATGATTTTTCCAAGCATTGAAAATTGAGAGAACGAAGAGATGAGACAATATCTTGATGTATATAGTCGATAATTGTAACCTAACACCTACCGCAGAGGCAGGTTTGCTCTCTGTACGCTCGAATGAAGCACAGCCCGCCAAGAATGTACGCAATCTGCCAAGGAACGGGAACGATAAGCATAAAAATGTGCAAAAGCAGGATCGATTTCTTCTTACATCTGAGGAAGCGTATTTAAAATTAGAGAATAAAACATCGTTGTCCATTTAAACACTACAGCTTTGTCAACCATTTAATTATATTATATTACATTTATAAGTACTGAATAATTTTTAGAATAAAAAAAGGAAACAACTTTTTTTTAACATATTATTATAAGGTGCTAAGTTCGAATCTTCCGCTAAAAAAATTTATCGGATCAAATTTTTTAAATAATATGTTAATTTTTTAAATATAATGTGTCATTTTTAGGTACAGCATGTTAATTTTTAAGATACAGTATTTTTTTCCTGAATAATTTGAACACGATAAGTGACTAGTAAGGTTTCCATCAAGATTTGATGATAATCGAGAAATGTTATTTTCATTGGAACGAAAGAAAAACGTTCGAGGCGACTATTAATGGATTCTAAAGACTCTAAATGACATGTACGACACACGCGCGCGCGCGCGCACATAATTATGCATGTAGGCCAATATTTAGCTAATGTGCAGAAAATTGGTGTACATTGGCCATGTTGTCTGGAGTCACCTTAATATATAAAACCGATCCAAAATCGTATAAAAAACAAAAATTAAACGCTCAACACTACTGATTGTTTCAATAAAACTTCACTGTATTAGAAAAAATGTTTTTTCTTATCTCAAAAATTAGATTTGATGGAAATATTTCTATGGTAAGATTCAGATTCAACGTCGAAAATTACTCTAGAAGTAGTTTTTGCACAAAATCTTGTAAACTAGTTTATCAATTTATATTCTTTTAATGAATAATGTATTTCTTTATAGTTTTTTAAAATTATATAATAATTAAATATTAATTAATACATGCGTGCTCTAATGCAATCTTAACAAAATGTTCTCTGTGCTTATTTTAAATACCTACATTATATGTAAAATAAATATAAGCATTTTCAATGTTTACTCCGGTTTCTTATTATTTAATATGATTTTCCTAGATCTAGTAGTAATCTGTCTACAGATGCCCGAAGTTGCACCACATGCGACAAAGTCCTGGCCGAACTGGAGAAAATCGACGACGATACAGACCACTTTGGAGTCGACTTTGTCAAAATCAACGATAAACGACTGGCGAAGCAATATGGTATCAAAAACTTTCCGGCTCTTACATATTTCCGCGAAAAAGAACCAATCATATACGATGGTAAGCCAGTACTTAAATAGACACCTATTCAAGCGCATAATAAATATCATTATTAATAATTCATTAAAATTATGTTAAGTTAATGAGACCAATAATTGAGAATTTATTAATAAATGAAACTGATAATTATAAAATTCATATAAAATATTATTAACCATTAAGATCTATCTTGATTGAATATGGTCCAGTAAAAAAACACCAAACTAATAGTAATATAATACCAATATTGTATAATTTTATACTTAATATATAAATGTAAAATTACACACATAGTATGTAACAGCTGTATTAATGAATAATGTGAAATTGATGTTATGTTATTGTTACTTTATGTACCTGAGGCCCTTCTTCGCTTATTTGTGTTAAATATTTTTCAGTCGATTTTCACTTAATATTGTTTATATACAAATGAGTTATCGTATAGAGAAAAATATACATATATATATATATATATATACATACAGGA
>NW_017259520.1:1819715-1836184 GCF_001594045.1 Atta colombica | reverse complement strand
TATATATATATATATTTACTTAGGTGACTTGATGGACGAAGAGAATGTATTGGATTTTCTTACGAGTTTGGAAGCTATGGATCTACCAGATCGTATCGAAGAAGTTAATGCAAAAATTTTGTCAAAGATTGTTGAGGAAACGGATTTTGTGGCAGTTCTCTTCTGTAAGTCATTTTTCTCATTATTAATCATTAAATTAAGTCTTAGCCAAAATTCGAAAGATCGAATTATTCGAAATGTGTTCAACATTCATCCTTTTCAATAAAATATCGTGCATGCAAATTTCGCTGTAAAATGTCTCTTAGAAAAGATTCTATGAAATACATATGTGAGATATTTTTAAAAAGTAGGCAAATTAAATTAAATAATTGTTCTGATCAATACTATCGAATGTTTATGTTCATCAAATCGTGAAATGTATAACTAAAAAAAGAAAAAATTTAATAGCATACTTCAGTGATTATGTAACAAAGAAACATTTTTCTCATAAAAATATTTTTAAAATATGTAAAACTAATATATTCAAAATATTAATGATTTAAAATGTAAGTTTAAAGATCACAAGATTACTTATTTATGCTTAATCTAAAGTAAAAAAAGATAATTTTGAATCAAATTAGTGTATAGAGTAATTTAAGAAAATTGTTTAATTCAAATGAACTAGCAAGCAATTGAAATAGCAGAAGAAAATGCAAACAGAGAATGAGAAATACGAAACAAGGAAGTCGCTCGCGAGTACGTAATTGAACAGCTGTAATTTATATGCACGGATGAATAATTTTTTTTACTAAGGGCAAAGACATGAAAAAAAGGGATAATTGGTCTCAACTGGCACCTCTGAATTTTTTTAGTCTGTGTATTCGTAAGATTTTCTATAGTTCGGCATCCATTCAAAACTAAGTTCTAGGCTAATAATTGTATCAGTCAACATCGAAAAATCAACGGTGCTACACAGTGATGTTACGTAATGTACCCTGATCCGTGTACCTATCGTCCGTTTAATCTGTTATTGTCCGACGTCTTACTAATCAATTGTGTATGTCACGTTTGCGATGGAATTGTTCGTCACTTTCCGCAGAATGCAAACTAACAGTAACATTACATCAATATTATAATTTTCCACTCAATAAAATAAATTTAATATACATATACTTTATATTTACATTGTTGAGTTAATTATAATATTAATGTAATATTTGTATTCTGCGGATCTGTACATAAAATATAAAAATCGCGATTAATTTCCCCGTAAATACGCTATAATTTTAAAATATTGTGTACTCTTGCCATATGCACGTTGATCATCATTAAACACAATAAATTAATAAAATGGCAAATTTAATGAGGTGGCTTTCAGATCTTTTGCTATCATTATTATGAAGCTCTTAATCATAATTACATATAGATACATATATATCACTATGTACAGTTTCATGTTCCTTGAGTTGCAGTTGTTCTAATTTCATGTATACAGAGAAGGATCTAAAGAGATATATTTTCTTATCGTTGTTTAATCAACAAACAAATGACACTAATGTCTATTTGTTATTAATCTGTTATTAATAGCAATCGTTCTCTGTATAAAATATTTACATCAGTTTGTCTATCTTATTTTATCTGTAAAGTTCACCCAATTATTGTTATTGTTTTTTATTGTTTTTGTTTTTTATTATCAAATTAAAATATCTTATTGCAAAATGGAAATTTTATATCAATAAGGATATAAATTTCGATAATTTCAGATCTGTCGAAAGTATCCATCCACTTTGCGATTCGATTACATACAAAATATACTTGTAAATAATACATATATGTGAAAATTTTTGTGTGTGTTGATACGAATAGGTCCAAATACGGAGCGGTGTGCAGGCATCGGTTCTAGTAAGTACATACTTATAAGAAATCGTGGTTAATATCTATGGCACAGTATTCTAACTTTTTTACACAGCAACACACATACACACGCACACACACACACGCGCGCGCGCGCGCGCGCGCACGCACGCACGCACGCACATGCATACGCAGAGCTATATGCATTCGATATCGGCTGACGCACTAATGAAAGATCACTTTGCTGTTCAATTGCAGTTATATACTACCATTGCAACGCTAAATTATTTTTTTCTTAAAGCGCCTATTCTTTTATTGCAGCTATATTTGATTATGATATCAGAAGCGAAGAATTATGAATTTTTTTTTCGTGAGATTATTTTTTTTCGTTCTTTTTTTGTGAGGAAGTGATTCTTCGCAAGTGCATCATCCGGAGTGGCGACATTGATATGCATTTTCATGTAACAACTTTTACTTATTCTTGACTCGATCTGCGTGTTCATCGATTATCAAAGTTGATTTATCGCATTCCTGCAGCACTTCGCTCAAATGTGCATATACAACGAGGGATACGAAGAGAAACAGATATCTAACAGATAATGGAGTGGCAAGAATATTTACACTCATGCATTTCACTTTTCAATGTACAATTTTTAATATACGATGAATTTTTAATATACATTTATGAAATCTTTTAGAAATTATTTTTAGTAAACTAGAATAATTGATAATAGTTTAAATTGTGTAATTGATAAAGAGTCGACTAATATCTCGAGCTTTTTGTTTTGCCTTTTATTATTTATTAGTGCTTTAAACTGTAATTCTTAGCTAATTAAAATATTAGCATTAAATATTTAATTATCATCCGCCTTTATAACCGTGTATCAATTAGATACAGAATATGTAGAATATGTAAAATGCATTATATATATTTCTGTTTAGAATAAAACAATGCATTAGAGTGAAATTTTGAAAATAATTGTGACTAATCGAATCGTTTCGATATCATTTGTATTTAAGATTATATTTTATAACCTAACATGTTTAAAGACGGTCATCCCCATTATTTAAAAACAATGAAATTGATATTTTATGAAGTTTTTCGATAACATGGCAAAATTTTATAATTTATATATTTTCTATTTGTTTAGTAATTACTAATATTGTTAGACATGAGTAACGACCTAAGAATAAAATTCAATTAAACTACCATAAGTTTTTAATTTTATATTTGTGGAAAAAACGCCATATATGTGGACGGAATAAAACGCTCGAGAGAATGGCGTTGATCATTTAACAACAGAAGCACGCAATAATGCATTTTTTTATTTCAAATGGGACAGACAAACCAGACTGCAAAAAGTGTCTCAAGGCCCTGCAAGAATTGGAGAACATCGATGACGAAGCCGATCAATTGGGCATTGGCTTCGTAAAAATTGCGGACGAGGAGCTGGCAGATGAGTATAATCTCGGTTCTCTCCCAGTTCTTGTGTATTACAGACATCAAATTCCAATTATTTATGAACGTAAGTACAATAGAACAAGAATAATATAGTACAAGCGTTGCAGCATTTAAATAATTAAAATTAAAACGCAATATACAATTTTAATTATTTAAACGCTAAATAGAATTAAGATAATTTTGTGATATTTACGTTAATTTCTTTTAAAAAATGAATCAGAATATTTCTTTACAGTAATAGTACATAATGTCTTATAACAATTTAGTGAAACTATACACATGGTTAACGACAAATTCGACAATTGAGTATCACAAATTTTTTATGTTACTAAAGTATTTTATTTTATCCTAGTTTAATTATATGAAGCAATATAGAGATGAAATTAACTCGCAGTACGTGCTCTTAGATGAGTTGAGTAGAGAAGAAGACGTGCTGGAATGGCTGGTAGCGAACAAGAGTACGGGAGATGAAGAGGATGTTATCGAAGATGTTACCGCCAAAACGTTGAACACACTAATTGGAAACATTGACAATTTAGTCGTTCTGTTCTGTTCGTATCTTTTTGATCATTTTATCAGCCTCATCTGTCTTGCCATTGTCTTGCTTTGTAATATGCTCTCGTGCTTGTAGATGATCACGGTGATGAAGACTCTATGCAGGTCCTAAATGAGCTAGAAAAGATCGACGACGATTGTGATAAGCACGGTATTCAATTCGTGAAGATCGACGATGAAAAGGCAGCGGAAGAATTCGGAATCGATGATTTACCGGCGATCGTCTATTTCGAGAAGCAGATTCCGAATGTTTACGACGGTGGGTAGGTGAATCGCACATACTGAGCGAAATGATAGTAATACTTTGGTATAAATAATACCAAAAAAAAATAAAATTACAGAAAAAAAATCGTATTAATTCTAGACTAATAAAAGAAAAAATTTGTAAATTATTTATGTAGATTAATTCATTCAGAAAAATAACACGATAATTGCAGGAGATATAGAAGATGAGGACGAAATTTTGGAATGGCTGTTGTCGCAACTCGAAAAGGATGAGATAGAAGACGTCACCGATGAGATGTTGGATCGTCTCATCAAAGATGGGAAGACGATAGCTGTATTGTTTTGTAAGTTACTTTTGTAAATTAATAGACGGATATTAGATTTAAATAATATTAAAACGTATTTATTATGATAAAGATGACAATAACGATCGGAAGTCTCAAAAAGTTCTCAATGAATTGGAGAACATTGATGATGAATGCGATCAGCTTGGCGTAACGTTTGTGAAGATCGATAATGCGGAGGAGGCTAAGGAATATGGCATTCAAAAAATACCTACGATGCTCTACTTTGAGAAGGGCATTCCGATGATGTATGAAGGCAATCTCGAAGATGAGGAGAAAGTGCTCAAATGGTTAGAGCAGCAGCAAAAGGCTGACCAGATTGAGGATGTCACCGACGAAATGCTTGATATGGTTGTAGACAAGATGCCGCACGTAGCCGTTCTCTTTTGTCAGTAACATACTTTTAAGACTTCTTTCTTCTCTATCTGATAATTGAAAATTGCGTTATTGCATTATTTTCAATTGTCGATATATGCTAACATAATTGTTGATATAATTCTATCGTTATTGTACAGATGACAAAGATCAGAAGAAAAGCCAAAAGGTGTTAAGTGAATTAGAGAACATCGATGACGACTGTGATCAACACAACATAGCCTTCGTGAAAATCAGTGACTTGGATGAAGCAAAAGAATATGGCATAGACACACTTCCCACTTTGGTGCTTTTTGAACGAAAGATACCACACATTTACGATGGTTAGTTTTTTGAAAATTTTCATTTATTTAAAAGAAAAGAAGAACAATTAATAGGGAAATGGTAAAGAAATTTTTTTCATTTGCGTTTCGCAGGCGATCTCATGAACGAAGATCAGATACTGGGTTGGCTGTTGCATCAGAAAAAACACGCCGAGATCCCGGAAGTAACGGACGAAATGGTCGAAAAGCTCGTAGAGACTTCGCCGTACATAGCTGTCCTGTTTTGTAAGCGATCGATTCGTCTTTCTACCTCCTTTTAACATTCTTCCACTGTTACTTGTTAGGTAGGTGCTGTTATATGGTCGCGAGTGAGAGCGACCAGCGAATTAATTCTTTTCCGTAGACGACAAGGACGATAAGCAGGACATGCGGATCCTGAACGAGTTGGAGAACATAGACGACGACCTAGAAAAGGAAGGGATCATCATTGTTCGCATAGACAATGATGCCGAGGCCAAGGAATACGGTATTGATCATCTCCCAACCCTGGTGTATTTCGAAGACAAAATTCCGGCAATATACGAGGGCGATCTACTGAACGAAGATGAAGTCCTTGAATGGCTGATAGAACAGAAGAATAGTGCTACTATCGAGGAGGTCACGGACGAGATACTGATGGATCTCATAGAGGATCATGAATACGTTGTGGTATATTTCAGTAAGCAAACATTTCAGTATTATCTACAGAAAGTCAAATTAATTATTAATAGTTTCATTGAGTTAATTGTATTAGAATTCCTTTTATAACATGTCAAAGACAGATATCTGAATAGTTCAGATAACAAAGGTTCACTAATTCTTCCTTTTCCAATACTTATTAATTCTGATAACAGAAGCTGAAAAAAGAAAATCGAAGTCGTCGAGTTCCTATTATCTGAACTACAGCAGCTATGAGATATTTGGAGCTAAGCAAATTCCATTTATATGAACAAAGTTCATATAAATGGAATGCAAATAAATGTGGAGTCCTATACTATATCCTCTTCAATTGCTTACGACATAATCGACCAAAAATTGTGACAGGTGGAAGTTGTGATGAAGGAGAGAAATGCGACAATATCCTCGAAGATTTAGAAAATATTGACGACGAGCTGGATGAAACGGGCATTATATTCGTTACTACCGAAGACACCACCACAGCAAAGAAGTATGGCATCAGGCATTTCCCAAGTCTCGCGTTTTTTCGAAACAAGGAACCGTTGATTTATACTGGCGATCTCGATGACGAGGATGAAGTATTGTCTTGGATTACCGATGAGGACACTTTGGAGATACCAGGAAAAATCGAAGAAGTCAATACTAGAATGTTGGAGAACATTCTCGACGAAAACGATTATGTCGTCGTCTTTTTCTGTATGTCAACCGCAAAATGATCAAATATACCATTATACAGAAGGAATAGTTTTGCTGAAGTATTTAAAAATTTAGCTAGATACAGATCTGAAAATAATTTTGTTACAGACAAAATAATTATGTAGAATGTTGAAACGTTCTTCAATATTATTCATTATGCTTGGAATCCTATAATTATTTTGATGGTCCAAAATTATTTTCAAATCTGTATCTCAATTTTTAAATAGAATATTCAGCAAAACCATTCTTTTCATGTATAACAATAACAATATTTGCTCATAGATAAAGAAGGCGATAAAAAGAGCCAAAAGATCCTCCAGGAGCTTGAAAACATTGACGACGAATGTGAAGAAAAGGAGATCGACTTTGTAAAGATTTCCGACGAGGGAATCGAAAAGGAATACGATCTTCCAGGATTACCGGCGTTGGCATTTTATAGACACAAATTCCGGCAGATCTATTCAGGCGACATGATGCACGAGGAAGAAATTTTGGAATGGGTCCTCGAACTTCGCACAACAACGCCAGATGTTATCGAAAGCGTCGATAGAAAAACATTACAAGTACTTATCAACGATGTTGAGCATCTCGCCGTGTTCTTTTGTAAGTATAAATTTTTAGCTAAATTTATGTATATATAAAGTGTTGTGTGAGAATTATAGATAAATATTTAATACCTACGATAAAAATAAGAAAAAATATCTAATGTATAAAAAACATCCTATATCTATTGATTATCTATGATATATTATTTATATCTTTTTCGATATATTTGTTTTAAATAATAAATAACTGGCTTAAAAATAGCCAAAAAATTCACTATTAAAACGCACTTAGAGAGCAAAAAGTATTCTAATATATAATAATATAAAATATTATTTCTTTTTTACATACGTGAAATAACACGCATATAACGTTTGTCTTTTCAGTGATTACATAATTAGAGTTTATAATTTCAAAAATAGCATTTTTTTCTAATAAAAATAATTTTAAAAAATATAAATTTATATTTTAGTATTCAGAACACGCTTTTATTTTTGCGCACTCTTATTTTTAAAATTCTATAGTAGATACATAATGTGAGATATATAATGAATTTCAGACATAATGTGAATTTCATGCTAATAAATGTACGCTAATATTATTATAAATTCTACGGGTCAAAATTGGCCATTGCGTATATGTTCTCGAGATCATATATAATAGAAAAATTATAATTTTTAATAGACGATGACAAATGTGAAACCTGCGCGGATATTCTCGAGGAATTAGAAACGATTGACGATGATACCGACAAACACGGTATTCAATTCGTCAAATCAAACGATGCTAAACTGGCGGCTGAAATCGGTGTTTTCTCCTTCCCGGCTCTCGTTTATTATGAGACCGGAGTCCCCATCATGTACGACGGTAAGTACCGAAAGCTTTAATTCTGTTTTTTTTATTATCGAGCTTACCCTACCTTCTTCATATATTCTCGTTGTTTTTTTTTCACGGAAAAGAAACAAGATTAAATTATTCTTATGCTACGCGTTCTCCCTTTATTAAGTCACTCTTCACTACCTAAAAATAAATTATCATTAATTAACGAAAAGATTTCAATGCAACAGAATTTCATTAATAATGCAGCGTGTTAGTCCATTTTTAGTAATCAGATTAAAAATCCCGGATTGCTACTAACTTTTCTTGAAAATTATATCAATATATTATAAATTCGAATCTATATGATCATAATGAAGAGTGACTTAGCGTGTTCCTTTCAGCAATTTCCACGTCGATAAAGCGATAACGCGAAACATGACATTGACAATGATCACGATGCGTTATCGAAGCTAGCCTGATACGCGTGCCTTTTGTAGGTAATCTTAAGAACGAGGACAGAGTTCTGGAATGGCTAATCGAACAGAAAAGTAAGGAGATTTCTAGGATGATGATTATTATTACTGGTGTACTGTTCTTTGTGACGTTAATCTCGGTCGTGACTATACCACCGGGCTACGAGTACAACACTCGCGCTGTGTTGATCACTCCGATCACATTACCACCTCAATTACCATGATTGCAATAATGATAAACGATAAAGAAGAAAAAAACGCAAATGAAATATCCGTCGAATCTAAGAGGATTTCCTGTAATCGTTTATTGCATATCTCGATTCGCGTAAAAAAGAATTTAAAAAAAGGGTTCGATTTAAAGTGTGGGAACGTCACGAAGCTCGGTGAAACGCGATTTTCAACATGCACGCTAGTCATATCATATTCTCACGGTATAATGCATTTAAATCACACTCGCAAGCTAATCTCACTTATATTTTGCCTTTTTTACTCGCTCTTCCATACTGTTACGTGCTAGTATACAATTACATCGACGCAATAATGCGGAACGTGTCACGTGATGCGTCGTACGAATCTTCTCAAGCCTATCTCACTTTCTAAAAGAAAGTGTTACGACCGTTGAATTACAAATAACGATTTTATGAATTGCTCAAATATTTGACGCTTTACATCTTGCAGCTTTCGGCGCACTAATAACGGCTATTCTACTTCTTTTTTTATTTCTTTTTTTTTGGACACGTTTAACAAAGCTTTCGTGATTTAAATCAATATAAAGTATCAAATCAATATAAAAGTATCAAAGTCGCGAATCAGTTTGTAAATTGTGGAAATTTGAACTATAAAGCACATTTTTATTTTGAAAAATTGGAGAAAAAAATGTAATGCGAAAGATATACAAACATATAGATAAATTCGTTTATTATAAATTTTATGTTTAGCAACTGATAACAGTAAATATCGTTATTAATTAATACATTTATATTGTTGTTCTTAAATTATTTGAGTAGAATAATTCTATGTAAGTTTTCGTAAGCACGATTGCTGCATCATATAAGTCCATACAGTGAACACTTTGATTATCTAAGTCTATTCATATTCTAAGTTTATTCATATTCGTATGATAAACGTGAAAACTGTAAATGTTGTAGAAAATGGGAAAAAAAACATAATATTTTTTTTTACATAATATAACAATTTTGCGTATGTAACAGAATTTCGGGAATGTTTAATGTGATGCGTCTATAACGTTTGTCATTAAAAAAATTTTTTATGCATGTCATCCCTTTGGACCGAGGCCATATCGATCACAAAAAACCTACGTACACAATTCGGTTTTAAATCGCGCTATATATTATCCATAATCCGTTAATATGCAGGTAATGATGATGATGATGATGATGATGATGATGATGATGATGATGATGATGATGATGATGATGATGATGATGATGATGATGATGATGATGATGATGATGATGATGATAATGATGATGACGACGACGATGACGATGACGACGATGACGAAGACGACGACGATAACGACAACGATGACGAAGACGACGACGACGACGACGACGACGATGATGATGATGATGATGATGATGATGATGATGATGATGATGATGATGATGATGATGATGATGATGATGATGATAATGATGACGATGACGACGACGAGGATAGCGACAAAAATAATAAAAAATCAAACAAAATTCTGAAGAAAATCCTGGACAAAGGTAAAGGCCCAACGACAACCCAGGAGGCCGAAGAGGAGCTCACGTGAGATCGAAGTGTGACGGGCTTTGTGTTGCGCGAAAGACAGAAACTGTACAATGATATCCTAAAAGCAGTAGAGAAATGTATACCAATAGATCGATTGGTATTCACTATAACAACGTAATTTAGATGAAAGTTGGCTGTTCACTCACTATTCACGATAGAACTGGGAGGTGTAGGACATACCTGCATGAACCTATTGTCATATTTTACTCACACTAGCAAAGTGCATCCATATGCCTAAATTATCTCCCAATCGGTCATCAGTTACCTCAAACTCCCTAAATCTTTTTCGCGTAATGCATGCCCGCCTTATAACAATCCTTCGTTGACGGAGCTACGCAACCAAGCATTGTCATAAATTATTCTTAATTCGTAATTTTGACATAAAATCTTTTGATATTATAGTATAAAATATATTAATTTGATAGAATATTTTATTTACATAAACGAAATGTCACGTTCAATTTTTTTTTTAAAGAAAATTAAATACTTCGAAAAATTTATGGTGCGTAACTCCTATTTTGTTTGCATTTTTACCAATTGAAATACGGGCTTCTCCGAAGCGAGCCGATGGTTTCTGTTGACAGCTGTCGTCTGCAGCAAATTACGAGTCGAAAGAAATCGGACTAGTCTCCGTTCAAAAAAAAAAAAAAAAAAAAAAAAAAAAAAGAAAAATAGCATTGCTAAACAATTTTGGATTAATATGAGTTCGCGAATAATTTATACATTAATTTTTTTGTTACAAATGTATATATTTCTTATTCATTATTAAATAACAATATGGAAAACGCAGTCATACGTAGAAGTCATGAAGAGGAGGCTGGTTAACGTTTGAACGGTTATCTAGAAAGAGTCGTCGACTCGTCGCGAGAATTTTCTATTAAAACATTGTCTATTAAAAACATGCACGTTTGGCTTTTGCTAAGCAATTGGGATTGCAGTGGAACATTCTCTATGCGCTAGCAACGTCGAGATCGCACGAGTCAATATATTTTCGTTTCATCTTCTCTCTTTTTTTATTTGTTTCCAATGTCTTATTAATTTCCCTCTTTATTTCCTTCTTTTTTGTCCTTCTGCCTATTTGTTCCATTATATTCATTTCGATCATTTTTATCCGTGGTCCTATTTTTATTATTTAATTTAGATTGACTCGTGCGACGAGACCAATCAGTCATAGGCTAGCCAATTCTTATAAATCTCTCATTCTCCTTGTATCTGACTCGTTGTATATTTGCTTACTGCAGGCGACGGCTGTTTCTACATCGGGATGGGAGGTAAAAGCGCGAAACCCAAGATTCCCTCCTATGAGCCCTACCAGTGCTGTCCCACCAAGCTCGGCCACGGCACCAAGGTCGCCAAAGTCACCAAAATCGGCCCGATTACCAAGGACAAGAACAAATTTCAAGGTACCGGCAGAACGGATAAGCCACTGCTGCCGGCTTTGAAGCCAATAAACAAGCTTACGGCCAAGGAGAGCAAAAAATCAGCGACGATATCGAGAATCGACAACGATGCAAAGGAATCCAAATCCAAGGCCAAAAGGGGATTTTTCGGAAGCGGTAAATATTTTAATCGGCCACGAAGTTAAATGGCTGCCCACGCGTACGGTCCATCAGTCACTTTGGCAAACTAAAACGTAAGCATGTTCGCCAGGAAAAACAAATTTTCATCGACAATCGTCGCATTGATTTCTTCAGAATGAAATGGAATCGGATAACAAATGTGCAAATAATTGAATCGAAAGGCAAGAACGATTAGATCGTCTGTTGTGGGTAGCGATTTAACAAGTTGTCTTCTTTTCGGAAAAGAAACGAGCGATGAACGCGATAAATGCTTAGTATAACAGACGGGAAAAGAAATAGTGAGCTCGAAGATAGATTTTTCTGAGAGCCACCCGGCACGGAGAAGGTTCGCCGCAGCGGAAATAAGATCACGGTCACCTGATTTTTCGTCCTCGTATCTCGGATGCAGGTACTTCGCGGGTCTCGCGCGATCCATGAAGAGCGTCAACGACGCACAACTTCCGGACGAGCAAGACGATCGAAGATTCGACACGTGACTTCCACGCGGCTCTGGCACCAGCACCGGCTGAATTCTTCGAGTCCTCGAGTCGTCAGAATAACGGGCATCGATTTATTTGACGTGCCGATCGATTTACTAGTTTATCGGACTATCAATGATTCGGCCAATCATTCTCAAAGTGTAATCCCTTATCATAATATAGTAATTCGATGATGGAGCTAAGGTTATTTACGAATCACGAGAAGCTACGCTCGCCTAAACAATTAACAATTTTATATTCAATTGTATATTCATGCATTATTGTTAACAAAATGACTATCGCAATCTTCGTTTCGGTATATACTTGAAAGAACAATTCGTAAAGTAACCTAGCTCCTAATGTTTGTAAAAATCCCCCGTTCGTAAATACATTTCTTATAAATTATATGCATTGGTCGATATAAAATATCTATTCTGAATTCGGACCCCTCGAATATACACCGTCATGGAAGAGGACAGACGAGACGACAGAAGCATATTTAAAGTGTAAAGGCGCGAAAGATCGTGAGAATGATTTTTCTGTCCTCTGTTCCTCTCACTGAGAGTTGGGTCGGGTTGTGGGTTGTTGCAGTTGTGGCTGGAATACCATACCTCATGAAGGTCTAAATGGCCGACACGCACATCGGCGTCTGGACGCGCGAGGTCAGGCTGTGAACGCCGATTAGGAAATGAAGAAAGAGGACTCTCAGGACGATGGTCGAACGAAGGAAAAATTCGCTCGACAGAAAAATCCGCGCAATGACGGAAGAAGCCAGGTGCTCTATGCTATCATGTGCTAACAGCTCGAAAAAGATAAATTTCGCTATTGAGCGAGTAAAGATTTCATGTTTCTTAAAGGAAGGAATATCTCATTGTCATTTAACACATTGTTGTCGTCATTTATCAATTATCAATGATATTGTTCCATATTTGTCGTCGAATTCACTTTCGTCATTATTGTTATCATTGTCAACGTCATCATCATCATCATCATCATCATCATCATCATCATCATCATCATCATCATCAGTGTCATAATGTCATTTTCATCGCTAGAGTCATCAACTGCGTCATCTTTCTTCGCGATGTATTCATCCGTGTGTCATGCGCAGAAAAATAAATGAACATCCGCGAGCGATTTTAATGTTTCTGTTAATTGTTATGTATGTAAGGAGCTTAGATATAAACGCATCCTACGATCGATAAAAGGACGTTATAGAGAAATAATTCACATCGGCTGTGCGTATATGATACTGAAGAGATTAGAGAAGAGCCAGTATATTCAATAGTATATCGGTCCGGTATCTGCCGATTATCACGCGATAAACAGAATTATTCTCGCAACGTATGCATTTTTTATATAGAATCTCGATCCTTAACATCCGACCGTCGTCTAACGCTGAATATTGTTTATTGGTTTTGTTTTATCCGTTAACCCGTTAACGTCACGAAGAGCGATACCGTCGATTTGTTGCATTTCATCGATAACATTCACACTCAGTAATAGGTAGGACTTTATAGTGTAGAAAAAAGGAAATGTAAACAATCGCTTTTGTCAAGATTATGAATAGTGTTCTACCTAGATTGCGGTATATACGCTCTAGCGTTTAATTTAACATGAGAGAGATTAATCGTTTGTAAACTAAAACCTTTCATTCTGGATCCTCCGTTTTTTTCGATTTCTGTATTCTTTCTCTTCTATCCTAATAAAGCCTATTGATCCTCAAACTAACCTTCCTCTTCAACAACATTATACTTATAAGACTAAAGAGATCTCAAGAATGAAATGAAAACTGGGCTGAGGTCCAGAGGTTAGCGCGAAGCTATGAACGAATGTCTTGCCTATGATTTTATTTATATAACGAGATTTCTTAGTAATACAAACAGTTCCTACAGTGTGTTTATGTCAGTCTTCTGTTTTAAAGTGAAAAGAAATCTGATTTGCTATGAATTACAAATCATCATTTCGACAATGCCGATTTAAAAAGACTGAATTTAAAATTCGATAATAATAACAGTTACTGAAATTATCATCTCACCATTAAAGTTTCACAGAACTTATGAGTTTTTGGGATTAGAATAATATAAAAATACATACATTAAAAATATTATTTTAACAAAAATATTATCTTGACAGACTGTATTATCTGAAAAAAAAATGCATCATACATGTAAATAAGATTTTGCAAATATAATTGTGATTGCGTCTCTTATTTATTAAAATATTATTTATAAAAATATTACTTTTAATTCCGGCATAAATAAGTTCTGCTCTTCCTTTGCAATATATTGAAAATCGACATGTTACATCCATATATCTTACATCTCTGCTTATCTAGCTGATTGCATAAATTTACAATGAAGAATAGCCTTTCGAAGAATCGCGATTAGATCGCGCGAAAAGAGCCATGATAAAGATATCTATTTATTTATTTATTTATTTGTAATTAAAATACTTCTTGTCTCATGTGTTCGCCGTGTTTTGTCGCTCAGTGTCCGATAATCTGCGCAAGATACAAACACGTCATCAGGAAATTGTTGAGTTACAGGCGAAATTCGTATAATATTGTATCGCGACCTAAGAGCGTAAAGTCGATCATCTTAGATATTTTAGAAAATTGTCGCGTCATCAACGAACGAAATTTTTTGTCGCACTGTATCTGTGATCACGATTATCAGACGTCATGAATTATTGCTCGTGAACGTTGCGTGCGAGTCAATAAGTTCTTGTTATTCGCATAAGAGCAGCATGTATAATAAAAGTTAATTATATGATAACAATAAATATATTTCCTAATATATCCTTTGTATTTGCTTTATCCACCATCGCTCTAATAATAGTACAAGCTTTATTATTGTATTGTATATACGCTTACATGTTCAATTCGATCGACAAAAACTCACATTAAAATTACATAAATTATTTGATGTAGGAAAATTTAAAAAGTATAAAGATAAATTATTTATCTCAATTATATTCAGCAAAATTCAAATATTTGTAAAAATAAAAAGTTTATTTTGATTAAGCATACTTATAAAAATAAAATTAAACTAATTATTATTTGACAAAATCTCTAAACAAGTTTAAAGTTAAAACATTTTAACTTTATTTGTTATTGTTGTTATACAATCTCCCCTCAACAAATTAAACATATTTATGATCTCTTAATTTAATGTGTGATAAAATCATATTATTAAATATATATAATTTCGTCATTATAAACAATCTTTACATATTTTCATGATAAACAACAGTTTATGAAAAAAATTGATAGAAATGAATAGCCATTCCAGAACAACGATAAAATAAATCGCTATATCGATGTATTATTCTTTAATAAACTGAATTGTTGTAAATTAAGAAAATTAAAAGATAGATCCAAAAGATCTCTAATATATTTAACTAGAAGAAAGTTGGTACAGAAATCTGTCAAAAAAGCCTCAAACAAGTCTCAAAAAGCTTCAAAAGATCCTCAAAACGGAATAACTTTCTTTGGGCTTCAATATAATGTTTTATGCTTAGATATTTTGACTAAAAATATATATATTTAGCATTATATATTTTAGAATTATATATTAAACTACATGTTTCATTATCATATTAAATACAAAATTATCATCATTAAATACAAACTATCATAAATTGCATTAAAGATCTTTGATACATATGCTTTCCTTAAGAAAATAACTTACAGAATATCAAAATATTTAACATAATAAATAATTAGCATACAATGAATAAATTTTGATATATAAAGTATTGATTAAAATTAATTACGCTAGCTCAGTTTGTAATGGAAAATAAAATAAAAATAAAACTAAACTTGAAAATAGGAATAGATAAGATAACTAATGTTCTATATATATATATATATATACATATGTTCAATTCGTTTCTTGTTCGCATAAGGATAATAAATTGTAAAGGATTTTATTATATTTTTCTTAATAATATTAGAAAATATTTAAATAGCTCATATATAAATTGTAGAGATCTTTTTCCGAATTTCGGAGAAGATACTATTTGTTGCAGCATTAATTCGACTCTGACTAGTAAAATATTGGACAATTAATGAATTATCAACTGGGCTATGTATATTAGGTAATCTTCTCGACGAAACTGAAGTACTCGAATGGATGGTGAAACAAAAAACTGATGAGAGCATTGAAGAAATCGACCGTGAGACTCTCATCAAATACATCGAGACGAAAGAATTTCTCGCTGTTATATTCTGTAAGGAACAATTTTGAATCATTGTATTTTACATAAAAATAGCAAGTAATGAGGAAACTTATCTATCTTGTTTTCTTCATTTTTTATTCATTCTTTATCATTTTAAACATT
>NW_017259520.1:1816954-1819615 GCF_001594045.1 Atta colombica | reverse complement strand
AAAAGTTACTTTCACTTGTAATGTTTCTTAAAAAAAAACTTGTATAATTTTTCTCATTCAAGTTATTAATAACTTATTTTTATTTTAATTAAAAAGAAATTCATCATTTTAGTTAATAAAATGTATAATATAGCATAAAAATGCAGTTTTTATTTATTAAAACACAAAATATAAATGCACTTTATTATTTACAGCTAAAAAAAGGCTAGCTTAACTCATTTTAGACTAAAGTGTTGATGCAAAAACGATTAAAATAGAAATTATCGAATTAAATAGAATTTTTATGATTTTAAAGCATTATTATCTTGTTAATAAAAAATATATGTTATATTAAAAATGATTTTACATTTTTTATTTTTTAAAATATTTTTTTTTCTTTTGTTATATTGGCGAAACAAGTTTCATAAAAAAATAATACCCATCAATATATTATTATTAAAATTAAGAAAACTAGAATTTTAGTTACAAAGTAGATATTTAACTTCTTTTGCAGCTCAGCTACTCATATAATAATTTGTCGCTTTTTTATATAAGATATAAATTTACTTTCGATAATTCTATATGAAACTTGTTGACTTCTGTATTGCTATAACGGACTATTTCGCATTAACCTTCTAATAGAATCGGTAATCTTATAAAAAAAGTTTTATATGTAATTGAAATATTAGAGGATACCATAATCACATAAAATTGTACATACATTGCATAACAAAAATATTCAGACAAAGAGGAGGATCCGGAGAGTCCGAGGATCCTTAGGCATATCGAACTGATTGACGACGAAGCTGCGGAATACGGAATAAAAATCGTCAGGATGAAGGATCGGCTAGTGGCGAAGAAATATGGTTTTCGAAATCCACCAGGCATCACTTACTTTCGCAAGGGTAAAAACATTAATTATGATGGTGACATTGACGACGAGGAGGAGATCCTTGACTGGTTGACCAATCCGGAGAATATGGAACTCACCGATCACATAGAACGTATCAACAAGAAGATGTTTCAGAAAGTGCGACAAACGACCGATTATCTAGCCGTATTTTTTTGTGAGTCAATATATAATTAATATAATATAGCTCAATAAAATTACAATTATATATGCGTTTAGCATTTCTAATACGTCGCACGTTTGTTTAGACAGCAACGACTGCAAACAGTGCGGCCGAGTATTGGCGGAAATCGAACACATCGATGATGAAGCCGACAGCGCCGGTATTAAATTCGTTAAAATCGATGATAAACAATTATCTAAACAATATGGTGTTTTCGCATTACCTGCTATACTGTTCTTCAAGATGGGATCGAAGGAACCAGTTATATACGCAGGTACAAGACAAATTAAGGTGACGGCCCCAGTTATGAATCTCATTTAGGGTTAAAATAATTTTTAATAATTTGTGTAAATTTAACATTTACAAAAAGATCATTGTTAATGATAAAGTGTAAATACTAATTAATAATAAATATATTTTTGAAGAAAAATTATTCCATGTTTAACCGATTATGAATTTGGAAAAATATTAAAAAATGTTTATGTATAAATCTCATTTATAATTCTTTAAAATTGTTTAACTCAATAATATTTAAATGTATGTTGTTTTAGCTTACGTAAGTAATAATGTACTAAGTACACAATCCATTATAATAAGAATATTATAATTTCAAGGAATTATTAAAAAATCCATTTTTTTTCTTAAATATCAGCAAATTTGACCCATAATTAAGATTCAACATAATTGGAACTATCACCTTACACTTTTTTGCTACTGAGATAGATGAAAGTTAAGAAGATTGATTCGGCAGGTGATCTATATGACGAAGAGCAAATTTTACAATGGTTGATGACACAAAAGGATCCATCGGGTGAAATAATCGAGGCTCTGGAAGGCGAAGATCTTTTAAATTTGATACGAGAATCGGAATCTTTGGCCGTATACTTCTGTAAGTTCCTGAATGCTTCGTATAACTTTATAAAGATAAATTATCGAAAAATCACTGTTAATAGCATCGCGCATTCTGTTTTCTTTCTATATCAATTTTATTTTCATTGCATTGTTAATTAATATGTAATTGACGATCATATGGATAGTGATAACGTCAATGTTTTTTATCTACATTTATTTCCTCTATTTATAAACAGTGAGATTGGACAAAAAAACTGCGTTTCATCAAGAAGATTTCCGTAAAAGAGTGACTTTGCGGAATATTGAAGAAATATTGATTTCACGATACTCCTTTTTAAACTTGTGTTTTTAATCTTCCCTCTTCTTAGTCACTCACAATCTTTAGTGAAATTAAACTCATTGTATAATTAATCTTATGTTACATAATTACGATTATAATGAAAAAATTACTAACTGTTCCTAACAAATGTCAATATTTGTTTCCCTCCTAATTCTTTCTATTACGTACTACTTGCTGTCGACTTTCGCTCCGATGCTGTACACCTTGTGTACTGATGCCGTAGGGAACAGAACGCTTTGCGACATGTGCCAATCAAAAACGTACCGCAAGCAGATGCGCCACAAGGAACACAGGATTGCGGAACATGCAGAGGCAGCCGAACACCTCGATGGTACAACAGATCAAAGCAAGATGAAAATTTATCGATGCCCTAAGCTTCCTGACTGTCGTCTACGTCTTTTTCTACGTCTTTCCCTC
>NW_017259520.1:1814029-1816854 GCF_001594045.1 Atta colombica | reverse complement strand
CTCTCTCTCTCTCTCTCTCTCTCTCTCTCTCTCTCTCTCTCTCTCTCTCCCCCTCTCTCTATCTCTATATATTTTTTTCTACCTCTCTGTGATTTATAGTCTATGTTTCAATTATCTCGATTCTATCTCGATCACAGATAACCGAAATGTATTCCTAGCACATGCACGGAAAAAACTAGTTATCGGATACTTAATAAATTATTAATCGTATATAACAATATTCTCATAAAATATCCTAAACCGGTAAACTTTTTTTCTCCGTACAATCACGTGCGATTTATCGGTACGCAATATATCCAAGCTTTGCCGGAATCCGGAAAAGCTTTGAGAAATAATGTGTGCTATCTCATAGTGTATACGCTTTTTCGTAGGAAAAATAAAAGAACACTGATGATCGACGGGATAACTGTTTGTACTTTAAATATAATAGCGAAGTATTGAAATATAAATAAATCTCTTATACATTGAATAAAAATATCGAAATGTATATTTCGGTTCTCTTTTAACCGTCAGTGTTCTCTTAATTGTTCTTGTTTTATAGCTAATAGAAATGATTGTGGACGTATAGAACACCGCCATTTTCCGGGCCAAATGTTTGTTAGGATGCTTTCTCCAAAGAAATAATGTATTTCTCTTTTTTGCTTTTTCTTTCTCTTTTTCTTTCTCTCTGATATATTCTGTATGTACAATTACACAGTTACACAGGTGCACGTGCACGAGAGCAAAGCATGCGACATGAGAACAGAACACAAGCAGCCAAGCAGTAGTGACCTACAGATCCCGATGAGCATGCAAAATTCTCGCTTACTCCATCGATGAGACAGATACTCTAATATCGCTGAAAGTTTAAATATCACACGTAAATGATCGCGTCCGAATCTTGTCGCAGTATTACTTACACTTTATCACGTGTATTTGCCTTGTATTTAGCAGATTTCTCCCTCGTATCGAGTAGACCATTTACATCAATGATCGATGTGTAATATTCCATTATGTAGTATCGCCTTTATATTCTTCAAATAGATATATTGGAAACAATAAGTTTTCGCGATAAAGATTCGATAATAATAGAATTTCTCTTCAGATCCCGATGACTGTGCACAATGCGTGGGGATACTTGAGGAATTGGAGAACATTGACGACGATTGCGACAGACATGGCATTACATTTGTGAAAACACAAGTAAGTAAAAATATTAAAATAAACTTTTTGTTTTTCTTTGTATATCTATTTTACATATATATTTTATTATCCTTCTTATATTAAATAAATAAATGCTCATTAATAATGAAAGCAGGAAAGCAATTCTTTATAAAAAAATTAAAAATGTATAAAGTAAACATTTTTATATAATGCTTTGCTTAACAAAAAAATTTAATTTGATCAAAATTAATGTCTTTTATCTATTGGGTTGTCCGAAAAGTTCGTGCCGATGTTGAAGGAAAATTGAAATGCAGAAAATTTTAATTTAATAAATGTATACTAAACTTTAAATTTTACTCGGCACGAACTTTCCGGACAACCCAATAATTTATAATAATGTTTGTATAGTTTTTAATAATGATTTTTTAACATCGAATATCTCAACATCAATATATAACAACATTTTTACATAAATAAGAAGACAAATACGAAAATTATAATACTGTAATATAATACTATATTTTAAAAAATAAAAATAATATTAATATTTTATAATTTTTTTTGCTTATCTATATGAGAATATTCTTCGTTTTTGTAGGATTTCAAAGTTGCTGAAGATTATGGAGTGACTGATTTACCAGTATTAGTCTATTTCGAGCATCAAGTACCGAATGTGTTCGCAGGTTTGCAGTTTTGACGATTAGCTTTCCGAATAGCGATTTATTCACAATTATTTGTCTATAGGTGATCTCTCTGTGGAAGAAGAGGTATTACAATGGCTGATTACTCAAAGAACAGAAGATCGAATCGAACTGATCACACGAGTGATGCTAGAAACGTCTGTCGAGGAGACTCAATATTTAGCAGTTTATTTCAGTAAGTTAATTACTATCGAGGATCAAGATATACGATAATTATTTTTCAAGTATATAAATGTAACATCCGCGTAGCCAAGCTGAATTGTAACATATGTGACGAGATTCTGGAGGGTTTGGAAAAAATCGATGACGAATGCGACGTATTTGGAATTCATATGGTGAAAATTCAGGATACACAGTTGGCGAAGCGATATTCGATCAAGACGTTCCCAGCTCTCGTTTATTTTCGAAATGGCAATCCTCTTCTCTTTGAAGGTTTTATTTATACTACTTATATTCTAATATGTTTATTCTTGATTATATCCTAATTCTTGTCCTCATAACGAATAAGAATTGGGAATTTTAAAATGTTATATGTGCAGGAGATCTCCAAAACGAAGAATCCGTCCTCGAATGGCTGATCGATGATGACAATCGAGAATTAGCTGATGAAATAGAGTCCGTCAACGATAGAATGCTAGAGAGGCTCCTCGATGAATCTCCTTTCCTAGCCGTTTTCTTTTGTATGCTACGAATAATCAATCTTTGACATTAAACTTTTTACTTTTTTTTCTATAAGCACTTCTTTTCAACTAAGAATTCTTTGATTTACATTAATTTTAAAAAATATCAAGAAAGATTATATTGTATACTACAAATTTACAGTTTTCATTCATACATATTTTTACATATGGATCATTAAATAATATATTTTTTTTTAATAAACAATCTATTTAGAATATATTAAAAATATGATTTATTATTTGTTTTTAAAAAGTTCAGTTTTCAAAAAGTTGTTTCTTTTTAATAGAGAACAAATGGAGA
>NW_017259520.1:1812234-1813929 GCF_001594045.1 Atta colombica | reverse complement strand
TTTATATATATATATATATATATTTTTCTTTTTTCTAGATGACGAAGATTGTCCAGAATGTGACGATATTATGGAAGCACTAGAGAAAATTGACGGCGAAGCCGATCTTTTCGGAATCGACTTCGTTAAGATCTCCAGTTCGGAAGCTGCTGAAAAATATGGCATTCTCAATGTTCCATCCCTCGTGTACTTCCGAAAGAAAACGCCACTCATATATGATGGAGATCTTACACAAGAAGACAAAATCCTACAATGGCTCACTTCTCAAGATGTGTTTGAGATTAAGAATGAGATTGAGGAAGTTAACAGGAAGATGCTAGACAAATTGTTGGACGAGAATGAGTTTCTCGCAGTCTTCTTTTGTGAGCAAATATAAAATACAAATTGTGTGACAATATTATATTTGAAAATTATTTCGTTATACGTCTATCATTTCCAGATGAACATGATAGTCTTGAAAGTGAAGAGGCAAACGAAAAATTGGAAGAAATCGACGATGAAACCGATAATCTGGATATTACATTCGTCAAGATGGCAGATCCTAGATACGCTAGGAAATGGGGAGTTACTAAGCTTCCCGCGATTGTTTATTTCCGCAAACGATTCCCAAGTATCTACAGAGGTAAGAAGCTTTGCGGAAATATAGTATCTAATTCTTTATGATCCGATTCGTCTCGATCTACTCTATCATCAAAAATAGTTTATTATTATAGGATCGCTTTTCTTCGGTGCTCTTAAGTTTTATATTAATTGCTCTACAGGTGATTTGCACAAAGAACAGGACGTTCTCGAGTGGTTGCGCAAGAATAGATATCGACAGCCGGAACTGAACATCTATATGTACATGCTGATTGCCATTACCATTCTCTTCCTTATGTACACCGGTTTCTTATTGTCGTGTTTCCGCTCTGAGCCGACCGCGCCCGTTGTACATCCCAAGCAGGCGTGAACGCGCGAAAATATGCAAGTGACAAATAAATAAAGTAAAAGACAGGACTCGTGAACACTCGCGCCTGTGTGTGCCCGGTACTCTCAATATTCTCTCTGATTCCCGATGCACGATGCGTGGATAGGTTCGTCCGGAACGAACAAGCTAACAGCGCTTTAAGTGACAAGTAACGATGACCGTTAAAGCGGAAATGGAAGCTAATGATTTACCTGCGAGCGTGTTTGGACCGCTGTCAAACGTTAAATAATATTGCGTGAAAGAGAGGGAGAGAATGTGTCTATTGAATTTCGTACTCTCTAAATTCTTTGGAGTGAAATCTTATTCTAAAGAGTGGAAAGAGTGGAAGAGTGGTAAGTCAAGCTTTTGTAAATCTTGAAAAAAAGTGACTCAATTTTCTATCTTTAAGAGTGAGATTTTACACTCTAGAGGGACAATTTATTCTAAAGATTTTAGGCTGGCATTCATAGTCAGTTTTCATATTCAAAACCATCTTAAGTTCTGTCGTGAGGTGTCACGAATCAATTAGAAGGTCGCATTAGCATCTTATATAAGACATTTACTTAAGACGGTCTTGAAGTAAGAACCGACTATGAATTCCGACCTTAGAGAGTAGTATTTTGAACCGAAAAGTACTCGCGCGAATGTAGCGCGAACTACAAGTTTCGGATAAAATACAAGTTCAGTCAAGTAGAAAGATAATTTTAATAAATTGATATCGATACTATTACATTCTTTATCTCACAAAA
>NW_017259520.1:1807111-1812134 GCF_001594045.1 Atta colombica | reverse complement strand
AATACAATAAGGAAATATTGAAATAGAATGTTTGTTCAACGCTTGACCCTTAGTATCGCTAATCTTAAATAATTAATATAGTTGATATAGTTGAAGAATTTCAACACGATAAAATGTTTTTCAAGCAAAATTTGAATATCTTCATCACTATTTATCAATGAAAAATATAATTAATAGCCGTAATGGTCAAAGCTAGATTTTTAATGCTTAAATATAATTCAATCTGAAAATTACTATATATACTATATATATATATACCATATTTGTAGTCGAACTGCGCACCGAATTGTTTTTCCGAACATATAAATTAAATTACTAGTAATTAAACGCAATTAAACTACTGTAGTAATATCACAAATTAAATTGACAAGCAATTTTTATAATTTAATGCTCGATCAGGCATCTTATTAAAAAGATGTTAATATGCTGAAAAACTGTAAAAAAATTTATTGCAAACAATAGCGAAAAATATTACCTTGGCTAGAAGTCGAACATGGATCTCTTGTATCCCGTATACTGAAAGAAAAGATTGGTTGCTAACAATTTAGATAGTACAATATGGCATAACATTTTTATATGGCTGCAGCAACCAGTTTTTGATTGTAGCAGCAAATTTTTAGTTGTGTTAACCTATCGAAATCATATACATTGCCGATAGGCTAACACAATTAAAAATTTGCTGCTACAATCAAAAACTGGTTGCTGCAGCCATATAAAAATGTTATGCCACATTTTGCTATCTAAATTGTTGCAGCAACCAATCTTTTTTTCAGTGTACGTCATATGAGCGTCATAAGCCTTTAAACTACCGAGGCAATTGATCACTATTTATCTTTTCTGTCCAATAAGGAATACCTTTAACCATTACCGCTTGCCATTATTTATTAATAAAATTATTATTAGCTATCGTTATATATTTCATTAATATTATCATTATTATTCGCCTCAAAATTATTGCTATTATTGCTACTGTTATTTATATATTTATTACTGCTGTTATATGTTGCTATTGTAATTATAATCATAATTATAATTTTATTGTTAATATATAATTATTATATTGTTAACATATAATAACTACCTACTAAACACCAACTAATATAATATCAATGTTATAATTTCACAGTCAACAATATAAATACAATATAACACATATTGTACATAACATTTACATTGTGAAATTATAACATTAATGTTATATTACTGCTAATTGGTGTTTACTAGATAATAAGTATGACAGCGGTCAACGATCATACAAACTTCCTTATATATATTGTTTTTTTTTATTTATGTACGGTAGCTTTTATTAGTCGATCCTTCGCAATAACTACTAACACTGTTCAATAAAATTCATGAAAAATCCTCTCTGAAGTGTGATAGTGCGTTTCGTGAAGATTTTTTCATGCTGAATAGATGATGTTGATATACTTGACATAACACGTCAAAATTTTGAGCAAATTGAGACAAAATAAAAAAACTGGCGTTTTTGGCCATATTCAACATTTTTACAAAATAAAAAAGTTGTTTCTAAATAAAATTTACGATCTATTTTAAAATATAATGCAAGAAACTTTCAAATTTTAATTCATGATCGTACAATTTTTCATCAAATTATATTGGAATTTAAATTTGTGTATAATTACACAGTTAACAAAAAAATCACTTTTTTTCTTCAAAGGGCCATAAATTCTGATGCGCTACGCAAATTCGGACAATAGCATCATATCCAATGCAAAAAATCTTCAGATTATGTATAGCATTTTGAAGAGAAAAAAGTGATTTTTTTGTGTAATTATACAAATACAAAATTTAAATTTCAACATAATTTGATGAAAAACAATCACTTGATGAAAATAAGTCATAAACTAAAATTTATTTGAAAACTTTTGAATTATACTTTTAAATGTAAACATTATGTAAACATTATTTAAAGACAAAATTTTGTTTTGTAAAAAAAAATGTTAAAAAGTGCTGTTTTTATTTTGCTTCAATTTTACTTCAATTTAATGAAAAATTGACATACTACATCAACTCTGCCAATGCTATTGGTCAGCTCGAAAAAAATCTTCGCAAAATATATTATCACATTTCGAAGAGAAAAAGAAGTGCTTTTTTGTCGAACAGTGTAATCGTCAACATTGACTATATAATTAACGACGCAAAAAAAAGAGATTTTTTTATATCTTCTCTCTACGAGAGAGACTGATGATATTCTTCTCATGAGGGAAACCGATGTTGTCATCGTTACTAATGAAATAAGAAGCGCAACCTTGGACCAACTCCAAATCGTTAAAATGCCATTTCCATCTGCCAAGTGTGAATAGAATTATAATGCGAACGCGAATAATAATATTGTATGAAAAGCGAAGCTCCTTTTAGATTGTTCGCAGAATTATAGATAGATAATAATTACATATGTATTATAATTCTTTTGAATATTCTCTTTTGATTCTGCGATATGGATGCGTATAGAACTATTTCAGCCACGTATATAAAAAATGTCTTAAATCAATTTTCAAAATATACATGAATTATTACAATCATTTCATTGGTAGAATTATTTTCTCAAGTAGCAAGATGATGTTTTAAGGACATTTTATTCATGTTAAAGATGTCATTAAGATATTATTAAGATGTCATTTTTTGACACCACCTCGCTATTTGGACTATTAATTATTGACATGCTACTGCAAAGCTCATTAATTTAAATTTATGCATCGTGAGTAACTATAATTAAAAAATTGTTAATGAATATATATATATTGTTTCTTAATCATGTAAGAGATTAAATTCGTACATTTTATAAATTTCGAAAAAAAATACTCGTCACGCATAAAATATATAAATCTAGAATGTAAGACAAAAATTAAATAAGAAAATAAATCAAAAATTAAAATTTTTATTAGCACAAACGTAGTAGATAAATTAAACGGTGATATCAATAGTATATGATATAATTGTAATTTTTTTACAACGCGCTCAATGTAATGCGATTCGTCTATAATATGTACTATAAAAAATTTTTCGGCAGTTAATAAAAAACAGGCTAATTTAAAATTTTAAAATTAGTTTTAATATGTAAAAAAAATATAAAATATGAAAATAATTATTATTTTTAGATACTTTTTAATTATGTCAGTGTTCTATGCAATTTTATTATGCATAGTCATACAGTTTATAAATCGATATTTTATTTATTTATCAACTCATAGGCATACACATATATATGTATTATTATGATAAGACGTATATATATTTTACTTAAGCATGCAGAATTCGAAAACTACAATTAATTGTCATATGTCTGTACGTCAATTTGTTTTGAAAGATGAAAAATAACAAAAAAAGAAATACAAAAAATACATAATAAATATGTTTTTAAATATAATATGTAAATATAATATTTTAAATATAATATGACAGCACACTTGTGTTGTCTCGACGAATTCTTCTATAAGATCGAGATTATAAATTTTGATATAATTTCCAATACCCAATCAGAAATGACAATGGAATCGACATCAAATCGATGTCGAACTCATCAAACGTCGATTCGACATCGATTCCATTGTTATTTCCGAATAGTTTTGCACAAAATAAGCACAACGAAATGATCTTGATGTTATCAGAAAACTAAGGTGCTTTCAACGAGAACAAGATCATTTATCTCATAATTAGATGAATGGTTTGCAAAATATCGTCAATTAATTACAAAGAGAAAGTACTGATACTGCCTCGAAAGTCTTTGTATTTTTTAATTAAAATTCACTCTTATTTAGAAAATAATAAAGTTATTCAGAGATTATTCGTTTACGTGGTTAATATTCAATTACAATTAATAAAAATTTTGTTTATAGCGAACAGTTTATTCAAAGCAAATGCGTTAAAGATTGATCAGAAAGCTATATTGAGCTTTCTGCCTGTAAATACCAAAATTAAATTAGAAATGCTTTAACATTGCAAAAATTGAATAATTTTAGTACACATATAATTAATTTATTGTCTCCAATTCAATTTCTTAATCCTAAATTAAATGTAGCGATCAGAATTTTTATTCGAAAAGAGGAAAGGACAAACAATATTTGAGTATCAAAGACAAAACTATACACAATTGAGATGTATATGTGCACATATAAAACTACACACAACTATATATATCTTTATATATCTATATTAAATATAATATGCATGCGATAATCAATTATTAGTATAATATACCCCCATATTCTAAAATATTTAATAAGGAAGTTAAGGAAGATTCTCTCTCTCTCTCTCTCTCTCTCTCTCTCTCTCTCTCTCTCTCTCTCTCTCTTCCCCCCTCTCCTCCTCTCCCTTCTCTCTTTCTCTCTTTCTCTTTCTCTCTTTCTCTTTCTCTCTTTCTCTTGCAGGTTATCTTCAGGTTAACATCATAAATGCATCCATCATTTAATGCATTATACGATAATTTAACAAAGTATTAAGACATGGAAATAACCCGCAAACCGCGTAGCTTCTTTGAAGGAAACATCCGTTAAACATATTAATCGTAATAAGGAAGATTTCACTTATTAGGCGTGACGTCATTATGTACGCAAAAAAACTGATTAATATGATGTATACACTTCGTGTACAGACTTCATTTTTCATAACATAATATATCGCAATTTCATTCACATAACAAACAATTATCTACTGTTTTCTTTTTCGGAATAATTAATTTATGTTTCTGCGTACTTTTCTGACGACATTAATGACGTTAATGGACTTTCTTCTGTTGACGTTTAATTATATTTCCTGTTGATTTATTTAATCTCTATTTATTTAATCTCTATTTATTTAATCTCTTTTTTTTTCTTAAACTATTGAGATTATAATCGAAAATAGGCTGACACAAATAATTATACTTTTTTTAGTCGAATCGCGTAGTTATTGTAAAGAATTACTTATGAATTTTCAATTTTGTATTAATATGTATATATATGTAATATGTATATATACATATTATATATATAATATGTAATATGTATATATATATATATATATA
>NW_017259520.1:1805140-1806827 GCF_001594045.1 Atta colombica | reverse complement strand
TATATATATATATCAAAATGTACATTAATTAAATAGAAAATAATAAAAGTTCTAAGAATAAATAAAAAGAGATAAATATATAGCCAATAAATAACACATATACATAACACACACACCCGTGCGCGCACGCACGCATACGATACGTTAAATTAACTAGCAACCTCCGTACGCAATGGTGCATCGAGAATGATGGCGATAAAAAGAAAAGTATAAATAATTTTGATATGACATAATTTTGCGAAAAGAAAATCGTAATTTTTTTTTAATTTTTAAGGAAAAGTCCATATGATGGTAGTGCGAAAAAAATTGATTTTACCTCGTAGAGTGTATTAAATGTAATTTTTTGGAGATAATACGTCCTCATATTTTTAAAGAAACGGTAAACAAAGGGAGAATAAATTAAAAATCTAAAAGCTTCTTACAATACAGATTTTGTTCTTAAAAATGCAAAAAAAAAAATTTAATGCGACAATTTTTGTAGTATTTGCAAAATTTTGATAATTTACTTGTTGCGATAACTTTATTGATAAATGTATGATACACACATACTCACAATAATCAATTTGTATTTAATTTGTTTTTAATGAGCTTGCTTTAATAATCAATTCTTATTCAATACAAATTGTCTAAAGATATAACACAAATATTGAACTGCGGAAATTATATTTATATTTCTGTTTTACTACATAATTGTAAAAAAGTACATGCAAGTTATACAGTCACATCTTTTACCTCATGTACAAAATGCTTTTTTAAACATGTATTAGCAATGATTCCTACAAACATACAAAAAGTCGATGATATTACAAAATGCAATAATTGCGATTTCCGATGCCTAATATATTTTTATAATACATATCAAATGATAAAAACCGCCTCCAATAATTTCAATCTTGCATTTTTTTTTCTAATAATATTCTGATTTCTTGTACAGAAATATATGTATTATTATAAATAATAGTACTAATCTTAAAATAATAGTTTAAATTAAAATAAATATAAATTAAAAAATAAATATAAATAAAAAATAAAAAATATTTAAATTAAATTCCTATATATTATTCTTTGATAATAATAAATTTATTTGAATATATCAATTGATATAACTTCTTAATTTTATTTGCCTTGTTAATCTGTTTTCAATATAACTCAAAGTCTTTATTTTTAAATGATTTTTTTAAAGTCTACTTCCTATAATTTATTTTATTAATTTTTTTATATTTAGTATATAATTAGTTTGATTTGCACTATTTTATTATATTAACAATATTAATATATTTTAATGAAATAAGTATACGCCTAAATTCATTTGATTCTACAAATGCTTTAAAGCATTCATTGATTGGTGAATTAATAGATTTTTTATCTGATTATTTATTCAATAAGAAATGATCACTAATTAGACTTAAATCCACATCGAATTGATGTTAAAATTATTGTATCAATTGATTAATTCAATGAGTCATTTCTCACTGGGTAATCAAATGTTTTGTAGTATTTACAGCCTTGAATAGATTTCATCTTATGTCTTATGTTTCTCATTTCGCTTTTAAATAACAATTTCTATCAAAACAAGATTATAACTTCACACATGTGTTGCATTTCTTTCTTTATTTCTTTTACTTAGAAAATAATTTATTCACGTATTTTTTTAAACTTCTAATAAATCTTTTGCAATAATATCATT
>NW_017259520.1:1801410-1805040 GCF_001594045.1 Atta colombica | reverse complement strand
ATATATATATATACACGTATATATTTATTATAAGCATAAAAGTTTTTAGACCGTTGAATATAAAACTGATGTCAAAATTGATAAATTCAATGTTATGAAAAACGTCTATACATCTTGCAATAACTGGATATTTTTTAAGTTTTAACATCCGCTGTATTGAATTCATAATTTTGAATAATTTTATCAATTTCATTTGATTCATAATTAATGACAGAAGAAGTTCTTTGTTTAAATAATTGGAAGCTATTGGGTTGTCCGGAAAGTTCGTGCCGACTAATCTATATAATTTAATAAATGTATATTAAAAATCTTCTGCGTTTCAATTTTCCTTCAAAATCGGCACGAACTTTCCGGACAACCAATATATTTCTTGAATCATCAGTAGCTAAATTTACAACTTTTCCATATTCATTGACCTCATTTAACTATATGAATATCTTATTAGCTTTCACTAAATAAAAAATCCTTTAATATGATATCTGATCTCCTGCTTCCCCCCCCCCCTCCGATTCTTCGCCGATTTATCATTTTTAAATTTATAATGATTAAATTTTTAAACTTATAATGTTTAAGTTTTCAAATATTCTTCTAACAAAATTTTCTACAATTCTCAAAGATATTAGAGAAAATACATAATATTTTACTATATTCCCGGTAAAAAATTTTCCATGCATGAATATGTATAAATATATATGTATAAATATATATAAATATACACATAAACATATATAAATATTTATAAACATATATAATTATATAAAATATGTTCATACATGTTTATACATCCTTCTTTCATTTGTAAAATTATCTTTTAATATACTAAAAATAATAATAATAATGAGAAAATATCAAAAATAAGAGGAAAAATTTTCGCATTGTTTGTTAAAAAATCAAGTTTGGAGAATTATATATAATTGCATGTAAAATTATACATTATATATATGGAAAAATTTTTTCGCATTTTCCTTGATTTTTTTCTAAAATAAGCAATGCGAAAATTGTCCTATTAACTATTTTTTATGTTTTCTCAATATTGTTATTATTTTTAGTACACTAAAAAGTAATTTTACAAAAGAAAGAGATGTATGGGCGTATTTCACGTATAATTATATTATGAGTGTGAATATTTATGAGTGTTTATACATGTTTATACATATTAATGTATAAAAAATTTTTTACCGGGATGATCAAAATTATCTTTAGTGTATGAGTTTGTTTTTGGTGTACTTTTGATGATGATTGTGATGTCTGTATTAGCATCGAGGATAACATCGATTTTTTTATATTTCAAATGAGTATAGCATTCTTCAAACATATCACTACTATGTTTATTTTTAAATGGATAGCAAAATTCAACGTACATTGTAGTTTTGGAATCCTTTGATTTCAATAAACATTTTTTGCATACTGCAATTATCTTTGTAGTTGATATTGTAATTCTCGAACGTTTTTAAAAATGTTTACTTAATACTAAGAAATTACATCTAATTTCTAAACGCGGTAAAATCTGCCGATCGAATCCTCGATTTTACGCTCTCGATCGCTTGTACTCTTCTCAAAATTTCATAAGTACATAAAATAGTGGGAAGACTCTTGCATAAAGCATAAGGCATAAGAAAATCGATCAATCAGGGTTCTCTATTTCATGGAAATAAATGATTTGATTGATTCGGTTTTTTATTATACTTGCATTATGCGTTGTGCAAGAGTCCCCTGGTATTTCCCGGTTATTTCTACGGATGCTTGTTATTCATCATTATTTATCACTTTACTCTCTAAATCTGAATCAGTGAATAATCACTGATATCAGTGCCAAATATGCCAATGAATGAAATAGAGAATAGAGATTCCCAACCTAATCTTTATTATGTGATCTAACTAACTTTGTTTTAATGTATAAATTCAATGAATATGATGTTGAAACTAACGAGCATATCATATTTTAGATACATATAATTATACAATTTAGATACATATATTATTTTACATACATTTAATGTTCAAACATTCTTCCTCTTTTTGAACTTTCTCTTTAGTTGAACTGATTATCCAGTATGCCACTGGATAATTAGTGACTATATCACTGGTTCAGATTTAGAGCGTACAATTTTAAATAATATTGTTTAAATTTGCGAAAAACAATTGTTTAAATAATGAGTTGGAATGTATAATTGGAAATTACATAATAATGTAAGTTACAAACTTATTTTGATTTGGTTTTAAATTGTAAATTGTTTTAAATTGTTGGCGAATTGTAAAGCAATGATACTTGAAAAGTCAAAAGAAATTAATGCATTTAAAAAGTCTATGGCTATTAGGAAGTTTTTGCAATAATGGATTCAAATACAATGAACGTTAAAGTCATGTTATCTTTTTCTTAAGTAATTGTTAGAAAAAAGATAACGTGACTTTAGCGTTCACCGTATCTGAATAAATAATATTCCCCTATTGTCTTCGTATGCAACCGATAGACTATGTGTATGCAAGCAATGTTCCGTGTAAAGCATGCATATGTATGTATATATTATGTTGACCGTCCTTGTGTATATTTCCGTGAAATCGTACGTTCAGGCTATGGAATCGATATAATAATTATCATATTAATAAATGATGATAATTTACTGATATTATCATAATATTATATGACATAAACAATTAATAATCCAGCAATCAAGAAACATGAGTAGAATTATGAAAGTATTGCAAAATATAAAAAATATAAAGATTAAAAAATTTACACGTTAAAACAAAAATGAGAAAACACGAAGAAAGACAAATGGAAAATTTTGTTGACTAATAAATTCAAGAAGACTATTCATGCTAATCATTCACTTTATTTTTTTACATTTTAAAATTTAGAATAGATCTCCTCAGTGTACTTTCTCAGTGTACTAATCCATTAAAAATCTGTGAAAAATGTGTATAATTTTGTAGTTCGATCTTACGTCAATAATAATAATACAATGACGCATAAATGATAACACTGCTAGTGGTCAAACTTTATCTTAGTTGATTTTATACAATGTTTCGGTTTCCTTAAAAGGAGGGGATATCTTCAAGTAGGGATAGACTTATAAATCGAGACTTATATATACCGTTGAAAACGTGCTTCGCAATTCATGGAGAACGTAGAACAATTTGACAATTTACAGAGAGCGAAGTTCTAAATGTAAGTAAAATATTTTTTATTTTGTATAACATAACATAACATAACATAATTTGTATAAACAAATTTTTAATTTATTTTGACAACTTAATTTGAAAAATTGTAAGGACCACTTAAGAAATTACTTCGGTATCAGCTACTTTAGTAGCAATTTTGATGTCTATTACAATTCAAATTTATCTGTCTTTGTCTGACTTCAAGGTATAAATTTCACACGTTTTGAGTTAAAAAATACATATCCAGTTCAGAAATATAGCGTGACAAAGCAGGATCTTACAAACTCGAGTTTGTTAGCGGGAAGGTAATCAAAAATAACAATACCATACTAGAGTTAAGATTGATACCATTTTCTAATTTTGTATTGAATTTTTTGAGTTTTGTTTATAAAGACTGTAGTAATTATACACTCATTTTGAAAGCAAATCGCGTAAGTTTGTTTTTGTATATATATATATATATATATA
>NW_017259520.1:1800615-1801298 GCF_001594045.1 Atta colombica | reverse complement strand
ATTTATACTTAAAATAGAATATAAAAATTAATCAAAATAAGTTAAAGCCTTATTAGAAATTTTTTTTTATTGTTAAAATATCGATATTGATTATATAATATTTTCAATTATTATAATAAAGTATTTTTGATAAATATTCTTGAAAATATTATTGTTCTATGTCAAAGTAATTATTTCAAGACAAAGATCAAACATTTTTACATTCAAAATTTCTTTAAACATTTATGTTATTTATCTCATTTTCAATTGTCAGTAAAAACTGCGATGTAATAAGATAATGAAAGAGAAGGAAACAATAAAGAGAATAAAATAATATTCGGATATAAGTAGATTAATAATGAAAATTGTACCCTCCTCCCCAAAATTAGGCGTTAAAATTTTTAATTACGGACATTATTGATTTTCTGACAGTAAATTTTGGAACATAATCGAAATTCTGATGCAATGTATTATATTGTTGTCACTTGCTTAAGAAACTGGTTCTGTTGATAAAATTGCATCAGATTTTAATAGTTCAATTTTAAATTCCTGACTTTACTTTTATAAATTTATTTCTTTTATTATAAATGTAATCAATAAATCAATAACAATAAAAAGATAAATAACAAAAAAAAAGTTTTTACGGACATAACAAAATTTATGTCGATTTCTTTCACAATATTTTATGTGGATATGCATATATA
>NW_017259520.1:1756799-1800515 GCF_001594045.1 Atta colombica | reverse complement strand
ACATTAAATTACTACATTATTTATATTATTCATGTTCTAAAAATAAAGATAAAAATTTGTTACTTTAATGTGTAATTTTTATAATTCTTGAAAGTACATAAAATTGTTTTATTATATTTTATAATTTAAAAAATTTTTTTATAGATTCAATAAAAATATTAAACATCCGGATTAGGACCTTCAAACTTTTAACAAACTTTTAAGAGACACACTTACTTATTTAAATAAAATCGCGCAACCATCTGTAATGAAAATCACAAGCAGTGAGACTGATTCATTCATTGAAGAGAATTTGTTAAATGATAATGATGAGCGTGCGATAAATGATGTCATGTTCAAAATAAAAATTAGGGAAGATAAAGATAACGGATTCTCGAGTGACGTTGATTCTTCTCTCGACAATTCTGACGAATGGAATAATTTATTGGATAGTCTCATCAACGAGCGCAAAGCATTCGTAACAAAATGTAGACAAGAATTCAACAACAACAAATTACCAGAATACTTCGATCGATGGACAATTAAACAGCAGTACGATCACCTAATAAGTAATATCAGCAAATACTTCCCAAATATACCCGAATCTTTGAGGTCCATATTGCCGGCAATCTTCGAAAATGGAGATTTCAGTGAACAAAGAGGAAATACGAAACCAGATTGGTTAATAATGGATAAATTTTATCGTGGACAGCACTTTGCTGAACGTCATTTCAGCGCGATTTTTATGAGTCAAGTTATGGGTCTAATTCAGATATTTAGTTTCACTGACGGAATGAGAACGCTGATCTTCAGTCAAGAGTCAAACACTCCATACAACGCTTTTGTGCGATACCTCAGGACGGCCAACAGCTTCAGAAACTGGTACACGAGTGATCCTTGGTGCCAAGGTACGCCAGCTTATCGCGATATCCAGAGAGTGCGAAGATTACACAGTGCCATGAGATCGAAATTGTGCAAGAAAAGCTTTGAGGAGATTGATCGAGACAGTAAGATTCAAAATGTATGGTGTCCTATTTTGGGAAAAATCACGAAAGACTTCGCAAATACGTGCCCGATGGCGAAGAGCCAGCAATGTCCTTATACGATGGTGAGAACGAAAAGTCTGAACCAAGGTGACATGGCGGGCACGTTGTTCAGTTGCATGGGTTTGGCAGTGCTTTATCCGGAGCAGTTCGGAATATATGCTAGCGACGAAGATCTGGAGGCTTTTTGCCATCTCTGGCGTAGTTTGGGCTACCTGCTGGGCATACAAGATCAGTATAACTTCTGTCGCGGTAATTTACAGGAAATACGCCAACGGAGTAAAGATTTTATTGAGTACTGGGTAAAACCGAATTTCCGCGAGGTGGGACCAGAGTGGGAGCACATGGTCATGTGTGTTTTTGAAGGCTTAGTTTATATAGATCTTCCATCCAACTACAAAGTGTTTATACTTTATCTTTGTGACATACTTGAACTCAATATGCCTCGCCTGTACAGTTCTTTCAGTCTATTGGAGAAAATATTTTATGCGCTGCAGAAATTTATGTTCTCTTACATGATGAAACTACCTGGTGTCAATTTTATCATAAATAAGATGACAAACGCATATATAAATCGGGCAGCTACCTTTAAAAGCATCAAACATGCCAAACTTAAGAAAAAGTCATCTAAAATATTCGAAGAGTTTATACCGCTTAAATTCGACAATAGAACCTTGTAATTAATTTAATTTCTTTGACGTTTCATAACTTTATGTAACAAATTCTGATAATCGGATAAATTATGATAAAGTTTAAAGAAGCTGAAAAAGAAATAGATTTATAACTCCAAAAATTAAAATAATGTTATACATAAGGGACTCTCAAAATTAAAAAGTAAAGAAAATATATCGGGCAAATTAGAATCACGCACGATATAATTGGAACGCAAATTAATTATTTAATTAATTATTTAATATATTCTTCTTGTCTCAGTCTATGAACCAAATGTTTCAGAACATTGTGACTTGTGGGCATTGTAACTATTGTACATTCAACTTTACGTTGGTTATTTTTTATTTTATGACGATTGTTAAAATTTTTTATTGTGTCTTTGGTCTAAATTTTTTTATTATTATATATAATTATTTTCATTTATTATTTTCATCAAAATGATTATCCATGATTATTTTGACTCTTTTGTCTCCTTTTGGATTTAAGACGGAAAGTCAGACGTAAAACTTTCCTAGTATGAGCAATACGTTCATTACTTTCCAATCAGCTTGAGAGAAATAATTATACTGATTTGTTCACTGAAGACTTAAAATGAAGCTGAAACGATTAACTCATATACTGATTAAAAGAATATATTAAATCAAATTAATTATTAAAGTAAAATTATTAGCGCGTATATTTTAATTATAAAGCGATAAGTATGTATTATTCGAAAACAATTAGAATATATTTACCAACGTAGTTAACTACGTACTGAAATGCATATGCTAAAAATATAACTTTATTGTCAAGTGGCATGCAGTTAACTATTTGCTATATTCCAACTATTTGCGAATTTATTATATCTTATCGCTTTAAATATATTTGCGCAACTATGGAACAACTATAGAAACTCATACACACATTTTACTTATATTTAAGTTAATAAAAAATTATTTTACTTATTGCTGTAGCTTTTATATAATTTTTTATTTATTTAAATTGTTTATTTAATATTATTTATTTAAATTTATGTAGTTAATAGTGTTTAAAAAGATTTATGATTATTAATTTAAAAGGATATCTAAAAAAGACATCATGCTGTATCATAAAAATTATATTTTGTATAGAAATATTAATGACAGCTAATTACGAAGACAGACTGAGCTTTTAAACATTTTCAAAGTATTTTATTGAACAAAAAAAAATCGGATAAATTGAATCGGATAAGAGATTTTATGCAAATAAGTATTTATTTATATATTGCAAATAAGATATTTATCGATCTGTTTATTTATATAAGTATAAATATTGGGTAATAAAAGATTTTTTATTATTTTAATCAATTTTTTTCTTTATCTTCCTTCACAGCTTTTCAAATAAATTTGACATAAGTGCATTATTACATTGTTCCTATTATATGTACATATATATCTAATTGAGCTCAAATAATAATATTTTATTTGAAATTAAAAATCTTTTATCGGCATCGATCAAGTTCTGCGCGAGCAGAGAGGAATCTCGTCGATCTCAGGTTTTTTCTCTGATATGTACCAAGATGGCTTTAGTACACAATGGAATTGAATGGAACTGTACAGTTCCTCTAACTAAATTTATATTACTAAAGAGAAAATTTGAAAGAAGACATGAGGGTCTTTTTCCTAAACGGATTATTATAAATTATAGTAGCCCTTCTTTGCGGATATTTATATATTTTCTATATTTATATTTTTATTTTGAATTATTTTATTTTAATTATTTTATTTTATTTTAATTATTTTACTTTATTTCGCTAATCATTAAAATACAAATTTTAATACTATTTAATAGTATTAAAAAAGCTGTTCTGTTTTTACCAAATATATTTATAATTTGCAAACCGTTGAATAAAATTGGAATTCTTCTAATTGTAAGCAAACTACATTTAATTTAAAGTTGTAGAAACAATTTAAATAAGAACGAATTAACCTAAGGCTCCACCACTCCCTATTCTAATTTCTAACTCTTTTTTTTGTAAATATACTCATCCATAAAAAAAAAACGAGCTACTAATAAATTTAGTAGTCCGTTTTTGCAGGTGAATATCTTTTAATTTATTTTTTATTTTTATGTTTAATTAATATTTTATTGCATAACCTTTAGTATTATAAAAAACAAATTAAAAAAAAAGAGCTGCGAGCTAGAAATTTTACCTTTATTATCGATAAATAATTTCAAAGTTACTCAATTTTTTATCATATCATGAAAGATGCACGAAAACGATTAAAATTAATTAAATTATTAATTACACAAACTATATATATATTAATTGTGAAAGTAGAAGTCGCATAAATTGCTTATTACTCAAGCGAGAGAAAAATTATACGTTAAACAGAAATTATTGTCCGTAATTATCGCGAAATAATAATAAATATTCTATTTTCCATTACGTTTTGATTCCATATGAATGAACCGTACGAAATATTTATTCCGTAATATATGATTGTCATCTTAATCCTTCTTTGAATAATTAATCGTGCGCAAGAGTTAATAATCATATACTGTGAATATTCATAAAGTACAACGTTATATATTATATTTAACATTCTTCGCGATAACGTTTCAAAAAGGAATGTGAAGAAGAGCGGCACGCGACACAGCTATTTGCTTGTACTGAGTAATGGAATGACTGTGCGTTTACTGCGTAAATATGACGCGCTGTCTGTCCGCCTGCCCGACTGCGTCAAAACAAGGTCATGCATCTTCTTAATCATGATAACCGATCATCTTAACCATCGAAATATTAACGCATATTACAAAATAAGTAAAATAATTTATTCGTTACATTTTTATTATTCTCCAATAAATAGACTTTAATACACGGTTTTTGCTGTATTTCTTGGATTACGCACACAAGATAGATATATATATAATTTAGATATATATAATTTAAATGTGTTTTATCTATATCTTAGAAATTCAAATTGTGTTACAATAAACGATTATTAGTTTGTAATACTTTTTGTATACGAAATCCGCGCAATACTTTTAACAAAAGATTAACATAGTGTGACTTGTTAACATTTTTGAATCATTTAATTCTGTCTTATTTCGCATTTTTATTCTGAAAAAAGTAATAGACACATTTAAATTATATATATATATCTAAATGTATATAAATGCTATTTATTCTATTCTAGTCGAAATTATATGATATAATGTTATGATTAAAAAAAAATATTTGCATTTATTTTTATTTAAAAAAAAATAAAATTTATTATTAATCCTTAATTGTAAATCAAAGAGAGCAATAAAAATTGACATATAAGATTGGTTGGAAAAACACTTTATGTGAATAATTTTGTAAAAAAAGCTATTTACGTATTGCCTTTTACGTTCAGCACATTAGTTGATATGAAATTAGTTGATATTTAAAATTAGAAAATAAATGTCGAATATGCTTTCCGTTATACTATGACGTAATTATGTGTGATATCACATTAAATGATTCCCGCTAAAACTAAACTGCTGAGTTTTGAGAAAATCGATATAAGAAATTATCAATAAGAAATTATTTCATTAATTCCGCGACGAAATACTAATTGTATTTTACTTGTTTCACGTAGAATGTAAAGTTAACAATATACAAGGCTCGGTCATATTTAAGAAATAAAGTTATTTAAAATATATATTTTTAGTAAAAAGGATAGAAGAGTTATATAGAATTTATTATTTTAAATAAATTTTCGATACACACAACACACACGCACGCACGCACGCACGCACACACACACACACACACACACACACACACACACACACACACACACACACACACTTATTTTATATATATTTTTTAATTAAGTTATATCAGTCAGTTGTATTTAAAACAATTTTATTTAAAGTATGCATTTTAAAAATATAAAGTAGTTATTTAGTATTTATTATTTTAAAATATTTTTCTGACTTATTTCTTATTTAATATTTTAAATAAGTGTTTGAAATATATTTAAAGTACGACGTTTCGTATTATTTGTTGTAAATTTCGTAAATACGTCTCCAAAAGAAATTTGAAAGAGAATGGCACGCGGCACAGATACCTGCCTGCACGAATCTCGGTAAGGGAATAACTGCGTGGTAACTTCGCATAAACGTGACGTACCCACCCGCCCCTCCCCGCCAAACAATCATCGAGGATCCGCGACGTTTAACTATCGAAATATTAACGCATAAATTACAAAATAAGTAAAATAATCTATTCGTTACAATTTTATTACTCTCTGATGAATAGGCTTTATTGCACGGCTTTTGCTTTACTTCTTACATTTGTTACACAATTCATCTATATATTTCAAATTGTGTTAAAATAAGCAATTATATTAGTTTGTAATAACTTTTTATTATCGACGGACGAAATCCGCGCAATGTACGCAATACTTTTATTAAAAGATTTATTGTGTGTGCTTTTTATTATTGTGTGGCTTTTTATTATTTTTAAATCATTTAATTCTGTCATTTATATCTTATTCTGTATTTTTAATAAAGAAAAGTGATAGGTAAATTATATTTAAATTATATATCTTTAAATTAATCTCACATTATTCTATTTAGTTCAAATTGTTACATAACTTTAAAAAAATTTACATTTATCTTTATTTAAAGAGAGAGAAAAAGAAAGGATGTATAACTTATTATTAAGCTTTATTTAATTGTGAATCATCAAAGAGAGCAATAAAAATTGTGATATAATATTGAAATGTCAAAACTCGTCTTTACGTGAGCAATTATATAAAAAAGTCACTTTTACCTTTTATTTTTTGTCAGAGTTCGCATTATTTTATAAAATTGTTGGTATCACGGTGGTATTGTTATTGTACGAAACTTCCAAGCGTCACATGAAAAAGATCGAGATGACCACTTTCAAGTTTTTTTCTAGTTGAGAACTTTTTTCTGCAAAATGCCTTCGCGCATTACTGCCCTCTGAAGAAGTAGAAGCAAACTACACAACAATATTCATTTTTTTGCTCCTGATGGAAATAAATTGCTGAAATCCTTAAATAATTAATAAAATCTATCAAATTAATAAAATTTTTAACGAATTCAGCGATTTATTTTCATCAGGAGCAAAAAAATGGATATTATTGTGTAGTTTACATCCACTTCTTCAGAGGGCAGTAGTGCGCGAGGACATTTTGTGGTTACAGAAAAAAAGCCCTCATGTCCTCTCTCAGGTTTTTCTCTGATACTATATTTGTATTTCATGATTTTTATATGATCAGCTGTTAGCTGTCGTTTCCTTCATACTATGTAATTCGGAGTATACTTCCCAAAAAAGTTTTTCGTTTAATTTTACTCGTCCAATTTAAATTATTCGGAAATATAGTTAGAGCGTATAAATCGATTGTTTATGATCATACGTATATTGTACACATAAAAAAAACAAAAAAGTACAATTACACGGAATACCGTAAAACTGTTGACCATGTCTGCCACGGAAGTGGAGGATGATATTTATGCGGGATATAATGATTACCCAGCGGTGTACAATATTAAAGATCTCGAGCAGGATGAATTATTTCAGGAAGTTGTCAGAACAAGTTATGGAAAAAGATCAATAGTGAGTAAACATAATTAGTCATTACTTGTATCGCTAAAATTTCATTTTATATTACATTACACAATATTACTAAATTATAATTACTACTAATTAAGCATCTGCTTCTTTTCTTTAATAAAATTACACATTTTATTTGACAGTTCACTCCCAAGACACCAGGTACTGCAATGCGTCTTGGAACATCAAGTCGAGTAAGTTATATGGAGTTTATACATGTAGTAAAATAACAGATATCCTACCATAAACAATTCAATTGCAGTTTTTGTGACTAATTTAGAATAACTTTTCCTTAATAAAGGATATTTCATGATATAGATTTTTATCAGTGCAAGTAGATTATGATCATTATATTTATGATTTTAAATCAATTTAATTTAAATAGTATTTGAATTTTTTTTATAAGAAGATTTTCAATATAAAAATTTCAAAAAAATAAATTTCATATTAGACAGAGAATCTATCATTAACTATCAATGCAGCACTTATAATAATTTATGTATCTTATTATAGTTTTATAATTTTATTGATATATACACTTAGTTTTGACATATTTCAAGAATCCTTGACCTTCGCTTTTATTTTTCTAGTTTCAAAGAAGTGGTACCACTACATCAATGCAATCTATGACTAGTGGACTTAGACCTATGACAGCGGTGAGGAGTGCTGGATATACGAGCAGTCAACAAGCTTTTGATCCTCTTAATATGGGAACTAGTTCTAGAGGTCCTGCGCCTCCACTAGAAACTAACAAAGAAGACACGTAAGATTTATATTTATATTTTCATTGCATGTGTGTGTGTGTGTGTGTGTGTGTGTGTGTGTGTGTGTGTGTGTGTGTGTGTGTTATACATATATTTAATGTAGCATTAAAAACATTAATAAAATATATTTAAATGATTTCTTTCTATTAAAGACCGGAAGAGAAGATAAAAACGACTGAAAGAAGAATAATGGGTTTGATTGAAACTTCTGTACAGGCAGCCTCAGAAAATAATATAAAAATTGCTTTGGAACGAGCGCGTGAAGCTTCTTCAAGAGAAAGGGCTCTTATACGATTACAAGAACAAGCTAGTCTTAGTGATAATCACAATATAGACTTAACATTTGCTGTAAGCTCATTATTATAAATTCTTATATTTTGTTATTCTTTATAATAATCGGATTAAATTGTAATTTTGCTCCAATTTTTGTACTGGCTATCTCATACATGTATATACATTTACATATACGATGTAAAATAATAAGATGATTGATCAGAATATATCAGAACATATTAATTATGTACTACATAAAATTATAATTATAAAATTATATAATTATAATTATATTACGGCTGAGATTGAATATATTGTAAATTTATCTTTGCAGGTGCTATTCAATTTAGCGGTTCAATATACAAATAATGAAATGTATACAGAAGCTATAGCAACTTATCAAGCTATAACAAGGAATAGGATGTTTAGTAATAGTGCTCGACTCAAAGTTAATATGGGTAACATTTATGTAAAAATGGGACAACTATCTCAAGCTATAAAAATGTACAGAATGGCATTTGATCAAGCTCCAACAGCCCACAAAGATTTAAGGTGAATACTTATCAATGAATATATTTATCAGTTTATATGATCGAGGAACTGTTGAGGAACGATTATTTCATTGCTACTATCATTAATTTGGTAAATATTTCGCAGAATAAAGATTATGCATAACATGGGAATGTTATTTGTGCAAATGGGTCGATTAGAAGAGGCAGCTAATAGTTTTGAATGGGTGATGAGGGAGAGATCTGAGTTTAATGCGGGTTTGCATGCTGTTTTATGTCATTTCGCGTTATCTCATCGTGATAAGATGAAAAGAGCTTTCTTAGAGTTACTAGAAGTACAACTTAATGTAGATCAGGAGGACAAGTATAGCATAAATCCCGTGAGTTTGGCACTATTATACTGCGTTTTTATTAAAGCTGTATATCTTTCAAAGAGTTGCCAACACTTGCACCGCTACATGTCACAATATGTGTCTTATGATTCACAAAGATGCACATAGTGACATATTTATAGCAATTGTCTCTTTTCATCAAATATTCCACACTCACACAGACTTTTCATCTTTTTTTTATTTCTGTTAAATGTTATTATTTATGTATAAAATAATGATTATATATGAATATTTATTCAGATATAATTTTTCATTGACATATAATCATGAATGAAACATTAAGCTATACATGTGTGAATTATATTTTCTTATTTATATGTAGGATGATGTTGAATCTAATATATTAAATGAAGTTATAAAGAATGATGACTTATCAAAATTGGAAAAAGAAATGAAATTAGAAGCTGAGAAAACTATACTTTGCGCAGCAAAGCTTATAGCGCCTGTTATTGAAGAGTCACTTACGGCTGGATTTGCTTGGTATACTTTAAAGAATTACGATTACATTTAGTCTAGTTTCTTAATAAAAAGTTACACAATTATTTGTAGGTGTGTTGATGCCATAAAGTCTTCGGCGTATAGTATTTTAGCTGCTGATTTAGAAATAAACAAAGCTATAGTATTTTTACATAATCGAGAAACACAATTAGCCATAGATACATTAAAAATGTTTGAAAATCGTGACACCAAAGCCAATAGTGGGGCAGCAACTATGCTTTCGTTCATCTATTATCTTGTGAGTAATATTTATAAGTATTTAATATTTATAGTTATGTTGACTTGTTTCTTGCATCTAAGCAGAAAATTCTTTAGCAAGGAGATTATGATCAAGCTGAAAAGTATGGTGAAGCAGCTCGTAATGCCGATGCTTACAATGCAGCTGCCTACGTTAATTTATCCGCTTGTGCAATTAGAAAAGATGAATTGAATGTTGCTAGGGAGCTGTTATTGTGTGCATTAGAGACAGATGCTAGTCATGTACAAGCTCTGTACAATTTAGGTAATGATTTTGTAAGAATTATCTTGCTTAAAATATTCAATATTAATATTCTCTTGCACTACCTGCATCTCTCCATTTATTTCATATGTAACTATATTAATGCATATATATATTATTTTGTTAATAATGACATTTATTTGTAGGTTTAGTTTATAAGAAAGAGAACATGTATGAAGAGGCCTTAGAGTGTTTCTGGAAAATTCGTAATATCGTTCGACATGATCCACAAACGTTATATCAAATTGGTCATCTGTATCAATTGATGCGCGATATTGATCAAGCATCTGAATGGTATTTTAAATTCAATTATATATTATTCTTTATTTTTAAAATTTTATGTAATTAATTTCTAATATTTGCATTAAATATCATGAGAATTGATTTAAATATCTTACTTCAAACAGGTATAATCAGTTGTTAGGTATAATATCATCTGATCCAGGTGTTTTACAAAAATTGGGAGAATTATATGATTCAATAGGAGATAAACAGCAGGCATTTCAGTATTACAATGACGTAAGTTTATTTCTTCTAATTAACTAAATCCTCCTTCAGTTGTTGTAATCATATTTGTGATATATATTAGATGTGGGAAAAAGTTCGTGGCGTTTTTTTAATGCCATCTAACGGGAAAAACGCCACGAACTTTTTCCCATACTTTATTTAGTTTCTTTATCAACTATAAATTTATTATACAGTCCCATAGATTTTATCCTGCTAATTTTGAGGTGATAGACTGGATTGGATCCTATTTTATATCAATGCAGGTATAATATAATATAATAATATAATATAATTTTTTTTTTTAATAATATAATTATTATATGATAATTTATTAACTAATTATTGTATTAACGATATTTGTATTAACAATTTGTTGCTTTTGATAATAAAATTATACATTTTTTTCTCTTATTACATTGTATTCTTTTTTTAAGATTGCTGAAAAAGCATTGACTTATTTTGAAAAAGCAGTAGAGCTCGCGCCAGATGAACCAAGATGGAGATTATTAGTTGCCGCGTGTTTAAGACGCACTGGGCAATTCCATAAAGCTCTCACAGAATATCAAGATATTCATAATAAATTTCCGGATAATATAGAATGTCTAAAATTTTTGATTAGGCTATGTAGTGATTTGGGTTTGAAAGAAGCACAGATGTACGCGGCTGAATTAAAAAAGGCTGAGAAAGCTAAAGAACTAAAAGAAAGACAAGGTTCAGCAAGACCAGGCACAACAGGTATTTTAATGTATTTTAATGTATAATAGAATATTTGAAAGTAATGTATGAATAATCATTTTTAACTATTGGTATATGCATTGAGATCCAATAAATTTAAATTATTATTAGTTTCCGTTATTATTATTTATATTAATAATATGTGCAATAATATAAATTATTTATTTCTTTTAAGTTATCATTAAATCTCTCTACGTTTTATGCAGGTTCTAGGAAAAGTAATAGTGGAACATCATCGCGAGCTGGTTCAGGATTAAGTGTAATGTCAGATCATAGACCAAGTCCAGATCGACGGCCAATTTCAGGCCGAAATGATTACCAAAGTACGATTATTAAAGTTTTTATGGAATTAAACTTCTTGTATATTGGTATTTCCACTGATTTGTTTTAAGAATCTATTAATATTAAATAAATATTAAGCCTTTGCTTAAATAATAAAATCATATTATTTTATATTACGATTTTATTTTTGTATTTTACATATTTTTAACTTTTTGTGACTCTAATGAAAATAGAATCTTTTATCATACGATTTTAACATTACATGAGCTTCGTGGAAAATTTAACGGTTATGCAGGTTTAATAATTTTAGTATGATTAGCATTCACTGAAAGCAAGCATCAGTAAAAGTGATCTACAAGTGGTACGCGAGCCACTCTAATGGATTGAATAAATGATTGATGACTGCGGCCACTTTGACTAGTCTATTTTTGTTCTCTCTTTATCACTTAATACACTCGACAGACCGTTACATATTACTGATCGCAGCTATAAATCTGAGAAATTGCTGGAATATTTGTGTTCATTTTGTTTCCATCTTTCTAATATGATATTCAGAGTGAAAATGATATATGTGATATTGGCTGATACATTATTCAGTTATATTATTTAAGTTATTAGAATCATAAAAATGATTTCTAGGTTCAAGTTATGCAGATCCTGTAGGACCTCTTCCTACTCGTCCTATGACAGCAGCTGGAAAGCGAGATGATGATTTTGGTGACGAAGAACTCGGAGATGACCTCCTGCCTGAGTAATAATACCGTTAATATATATTATATATTTATAAATATGTTATATAGATTTACATATTTTCTGAAAAAATAATTGTAGAAGCATTAAAATATGTAAATTATACTATGCTAGCACAAGTAACTTTTACATTAATATTTAAACCATGCACTTTATAATAAAAATAGTATTAAAATTGAAAACACAGAAAATCGAAAACTTTCTTAAAAGGAACACAATAATTACATTTTCATTTTATTTGTATTTAAAAAATTTTAGAAAATATATAATTTCCTTAATAAGTTTATGACATATTTCTACAACATGTAACTAAAGGTTTAATTATTTTTATGGTACAAATTTTTTTGTATGTTTATAGCAGTTATATTTAATATCTGTTAAGTATCGTGTATACAATTCGATAATAATTGCAATAAAGTTTCGCTTATAAAAGAGTTATTCATCTAAATTTATGACACATCATGTATTCATATATTTTTCTCTATTAATACATCAGAGATTTTAATAAGATGGGTCAGCGGATCAAATGTTCTCTCTTTCGAGTGATCAGTCTTATGGATTTCGAACATATTTGATATTTTTTATCAATCATGTCATTTCTCGATACAATCACAAAATCTTTTTACTTCGTTGTGTGCTAAAGAAATATAGAATTATCATCTTTATACTTTTTACATTAAAAATTTGTAATATTAATAATTATATCTTTGATATTTAAATTTAATATATATTTATTCCACTTATATATTAAAATAAAGAATAAAACATTTAAATAATATAATTTACATTATATTGTTTAATTATATTTAATATTTTATAACTTTAACGCGAACTGTGATACGATCCAATCGAATGTATTCAGAGATCTAAGATTGGTCTTTACTAAAGGGGAAGGAAGGATTGGGCAATTGCAATGATCTAAATTTAAACACACACATCAACGTTTTAATCAAACTCCATTCAGCTTATATAGTCTGCAGAGAGACGGATGTTACTTCATTGCTTCTCTGTACATACAGACCTACGTCTACGCGCTGTATACTAAAGTATTATATATATGTAATTTATATACATATTCTATTACATATTTCTATTAATTTTTATTTCATGCATTTGTAAATAAAACATACAAGAGGATTGAAAGACAGAATTATGTGAACATATCTAGATAGAGAGCCAGTCAATTGATTTAAAACATTTCAGATGTATATTTAATTAGAATTACAATTTTATTGATTTATTATTTATTTACTTATTTATATTATTAAATTCTGTATTTATTATAATTTTACGCTAAGAATTCAATAAGTCGAACATGACATTATTTACATTGAACATGACATTATTTAGGCAAAGATTTCTTAATCTATGTGTGTGCATTTTAACTGTGCTTTTATGTTTCCAGTCCAGACCTTTGTGGGGTAAATGTCGTTTAATTGACGTTTGAAATGACTTAATGACCTCAAATTCAAGATAATGTTGAATTGAAGATTATGCATGCAATAAAAGATTAGATTTGAAGATAAAACAAGTCGAATAAATGCATAAATTTATTTGACCATATGTCCAATGATAACTATGTATTGTATTTATATATGTATGTGCTGCACACAACAACACACACACAGATGCGCAGGTTTATGAACTCAGAATGAATGGGTCGACTTGTCACTTGAGATGCGTAAGCCACGTTAGAAAATAAATGTGTATATCGTTAAATATGTGAACGAAATCTAAGATTGCGAATATATAAATATTTTTGAGATTCTTTTTAATTTTTAAATTTCGGAATAATTCTCAAGCTACCATCTCTTAAAAAATAAGAGATTGAAAGTTTTAAGGGATAATCAATAATTGAGATAATATCACGATATTGAATCGTAAGATCGAATCTTTCCGATTTCTTTCTTGTAATCAAAAAGCGAACATCACAAAAAAAAAATTAACTTTTAAATGAAATATTCAATTCATGGAAATCAATATTTTTTTTATTTAAAGAAGAAATTTATTTAATCGTTTTATATTTTTAATATTAAATTTTCATTTACCTCTTCTTTTACTTTAATTAGATATTGGTAATAAAAAACTTTTGAGATTTAATTAATTTTCCTTAGTCTCAGATTTAATATTTTATGTTATTGTCAATCACAAGCATATATATTTTTTTATTACTGTGCTCCTTTATTATTAAGTAATTAGTAATAGACTGATATCATATGTTAATCAAATAAACCATTAAGCTTTTTCGATAAATTTAAAATCATTTATATTATTATTAATAAACACATTACAAGGTACTCCAAAGTCATAAATAAATTGTGAAAAAAATAAAAAGATAATTATCGAATAATAACCTAAAAATATCTCATCAAATAATTTCAAAATATAAATAAATTCAACCTTCAGATTAGAGAGTTCTAAGTTATTTATCTTTCTGTAACGTCAGAGATATTAAATGCCCAACAAATAAAGATAGACAAATAATATTTGATCAAATATTTATTGAGACTCCAAATCCGGTTTCAAATTTATCAACAAACACGCCTGTTCAGTAGCATAACAATCACATCAAATCATGATGTTCTCGATTGACGGTGATTCGCGCTTGTGAACGCAGCTTTCTGTGTTTTCATAGACGTCACGAAGGAAGGCACGAAAACAGGGGCTCGCATATCGGCATATGTGCCCGCATGACCCCTCATTCGTTCACGCATTACGTGTTACCGAAGTACGTACGTATGCGTGACGCACGCGGCTAGTAGTGGTGGATGCCGCGGGCCAGATCAGACGATCGTGGATCACGTTGGAAGCTCGTCGGAGGCACGACCGTCGATCGTCGACCAGTCGCCGCTCGGCTCCGTCGTGAGTACATTTCTCGCTGTTCCATTCACACGTGTATTACGACGAAGAGCCAAGCTCGTGAAGACCAACAGCTAGCATTGTTAGTCTCGCCATCGATCGATCCGGAGATCAGCGGAAGGGGTAAACACGTGTGTGAAATCAGGTACCGTATGCAAAATTGGGTCAGTAGTCCCACCACTTAACGTGCCCTCCTGTCTCACTGAAACTGGAGCATTTCCTGGACCATCTACTTATCGATATTCGAGAATTACGTGAGGGCATTTTGTTACGAGGGCATTTGCCATATCAATTTCCTTTTTGAATGATCTCTTTACTATATAAGTTATTAAATGCGAAATATTATATTGCAAAAGAATAATTTTGATGCTTTTTGTAAAGTAAATATTTTCGTAAGATGTAAATTTTTTCTTTCACAGCGTAACAGCGTAAAGTGGCATGACTATCTCTAGTCTATTTTTTTTTATCTTTTCGATTATTGAATGTTTATCTTTTTATTATTCGATTATTCAATCTTTTCAATCATTTTGGTTTTTATAAAATTGCATAAAATGTGTATTAATATTAATATAATATGTCAAAGTAAATATAAATTCTTATGATTGAATTATTTTAATTATTAGATACGCCTTTAAATTCAAATTCTAATATACATTATTTTTTTAGTATACTTTCTCTTTTTAAAAAGGAACACTGATATTTGATACTGATATTTTCTGATTGTTGGATTTCATATAAATTTGAAATTTTGCTCCGAAAGGAATTAATATTATATATACGATATATTTTTTCTAATATTTTATAGATAATTAATATTAGAATTTCAAAGCCTCGACTTTCGAAACTTTAAATTCTTGATGTTGTAACTAATAATTCTTAAAATAGAATCTACATTTATTTTAATGAATTATATTGTTTTAAATATAGAGAAACGCCATTTCTCCACAAACAGCGAAAATATATAGAATAGTAGCTATTATAGAAATGGAATCGCGGTCACTGTATTAGAAATCGTTAGGTATCTTTTTGTGACGGTTCTGAGGTCACATGTTGATATTTCATTAAGATTCGCGAATTGTTCTTTAGCGATTTACCATGATCGGAGCTTCAGTTTGCCGTACATTTAAACATTGAAGTTCATGATTTAAATATCAGCTCTCATCAATACGCAGGTTTGTTTACTTTCTCAACGAGAACCACGTGGGTCCTTGAAATATTGTGTAGCATGTGTTCTCGCCGGTTGTTACACCAGTCGTACCATCGTAACACGTGATGTTCGTCGATGAAACGTTTCGCTACGTAATTCAGTCGCGCGACAAAATTTTCCGATATATATTCAGTTTCCATCTTTTATGGTTATATGCAATCGGAACCAGATATTATCGTAATAATAATCGATAAATGTACTGAGGACCACATTCTAGATTGCGGTCTTCCAATAATTAAATATTTCTTTGTCGATATCATTTGGATTAGAATAATGTGTGTTTATATATAAGCAAATGTAAAAGTGAGTATAAAACTTTCTACAAATTTTCTAATAATAAGTCAAAAGTAATTATTTTTTAGATAAAACTATATTTAAATTTGGATTCTTTTCAAGAAGGATTTAATATTATATTAAAAATATTTAATTCCCATGTTCTCTTTCGACGTATCACTTAATTATTAGTATATTTAATTAGTGTGAAGAATTGTACTGAATCATTATTTCATATAATCTTTTTGCAATTTTAATATAATTTTGCTAATCGAAATTTCTACACCGAAAAAAAATATAGTCAATTTTAATAAATATTTAGTTGAATACTGCTAAATATTTATTAAATATAAAGATATATTTATTTATTGAAGCTATATTTATTATATGATACAAGAAATGTTAATTTGATTTAATAATCATTTTTTTTATTGAACAAATATTTACTTACTGTAAGTAAATGTTTAGTTGGTATTGAACTAAAATATTTATTAAAATTAACTATATTTTTTTCTCAATGTAATATTTGTTTTTTACAAGAATTTCGACTACTCAAGATTTTATTAAGATGACATGAACATCTCTCAATAAATTCGTATATACATGTTGTATAAAGAAAATGTATTTCTTCTAATATAAATAATACGCGCGTATTTGAGAGACGCAAACAAAATTTCTGTACTTTTGCGCAAAGTAACGAATTTACGCAAATTTAACGAGTGTTAAAATTTCGATATGATAGCGTAATCGTCATGTCTGCATGAGATATGTGAGGTCTTTGATTCTTGATCAAAAATAAAATCCAGTCGTCGCTTTATCATCATGTTTATTCGATGTATGAGTTTTGAAATAAGTAATTTCATATAATTAACTTTAATGACGAGATTTCGATCGTCTTTACTGAATATTAGATAATGTCGAATTGCGCACACATTCTTCTCTACGTAGTTCTTTACGTAGTTTTCGTAGTAAAATATCAAGGCGATAATTACAAATAAATTAAGATTGTTGTTTTACGTCAATTTACATGATATCCATGGCATTTCGTCTAGTTGACAAAACGTTATCACACCATCCAATGTCACATTTACGCAACCTTGTCTTTTATCTATCTATCGCGTTCCAGGAATGAAGAGTTTGTCGTCTCAGTTGTCGTTATTTTTATACACGTGTTTCTTTTAAAACAAGTTCTACTTACAATTTCACTTAACTCTGCAGTAGTTAAAATTTATTAAAGTTATTTTGATATTTTCTAAATTACTAACTTCTTTAATTAATTTTAAAATATTTCTAGCTTTTTTACTTTAATCGTTAAAAATTATTCGTGCAAGACTGATTTGTTTATAAATTTGTTTGTAAATTTTTCGTAGACACACACGTAACAGATATATTCGAAAACAAAATCTAAAAATATGAACTGTTTATTATTTATATTTCTCCGTTTGATTCCCACGCATCTTGATCTTACTAGGATGCTGATAATGCCATGAATTATTAAACTTTTATTATTTAAACGGCAGGTAAAATATTTATGAATTGTACTCTTCAGAAAAAAGTACTCGATTAGATAACCAGAGTGCACTTGACGCCAAACCTAATCTTCAAGAGTTGTACAACATTGGCTGAATTAAAATACATACATTGTTGTAACGAAAATAAATCATACGCTGCACTTCCTGCTTTTGTTCTATTCTTCTAATATCAAACAAACAATGAAATCTAATTAGAATGTTGAAAATAAAATCATAAAAATTTTTTACCTTTATATACATAATATTCTGATATTATTATTATTATGAAACTATTATGAAACTGATATTATTACTATTATATAAAATGGAATTACTTAAAACGCAAAGAAGTCAAATTATTAATCTTAATATAAATATGGTTTAATAATTTGACTTCTTTGCGTTTTAAGTAATTCCATTTTATATCGTTTCATAATAGTAAGACTATAGAGAAGTCGTACTACGAATGTAACGTAATATTTACACTTGAATAGTGTAGATATATATATATATTATTCATGTATAAATCACATGTTTCACTTGAAAAAATATAGAATGTCCTGTAATAGACATGTTCGTTACATGTAGCAATATTCTTGTTGAAAATTGATACAATATTGTTTTATAAAAAATTTAAAAATATATACGCATACAAATAGAAATAATTTACCATCCGTTATTGAGGAAATTTTGAAGAAAAATTTGTTTAATTAATTTTACATAAATAATTATTAAAATTTTGTCTTGAAATTAATAAAATAGATAACTATTAAGATATTTGATGTTAAAAGTTTTAAGAAATTTTTATTTAAATAGATTTATTTTAATGTTTAATTAATAGAATATATTGTTAAATTATTTAATTCATTAAATTTGTCAGTTAATAGATACTCCGCAAAAATCGATAAATAGCTTCGAAGTTATGTAATATTCAATAATATTGCGATTAAATCGTTCCATGTTTTAGATCTTTTATTCTCGCAACTCCATTATTCTCATGGCGCTAGACTATCATCTTTAACGTTATGCTTACGTCAGATTCTTTAATCGTTGATGCGCTGATCAGTGCAGAGTATGATAAGTGAAGGATAGATAGTTGATGCTACCAGGAAATGGCGCCTTGTCGCGAATCACACCAGTTGAAAGTTTTCTATTCATCACAGAGCCTGAGAAAGACTGTGAAATGTCGTGCTTGGTACAAGGAAGTAACGACAAGTGTGCGTGTTGCACTCTGGATTAGAATTATTACAACGGGTCAACTGGCTGAATTATCTTGGTTGACGTTTTGCACCTTCCAATTGATTTCAATGGAGTCTCATTCGCTTGCAAGAACTTCGCTCGGAAAGAACATTCTCGCAGCTTTTCGCAGTTTCTTCTTTACCTGATTTATTTAGATAATATTACACATTGATTTAAGACCAGATTATGTTGCTATCGACAAAAAGACGCACGTCTACGTTAATGTGAATTATTACCTGCATCAATTGCTGAATAATTAATAATATCTCTATATTAAATTTTTATATTAAATAAAAAAAAAGATTATTTTATAAAATAATTCTTATCCATTCTTACATATTTTATTTTAATTACTCCAATGTATATATATATATATATATATATATATATATAGAGGAAAGTTGCAGTTTGTGAATACATTGCAACAACCGGATTGTAACATGCCGAAACGAAATACTGTTTTAAATATAGAATTTCTCCAGATCACTTTGAAAGTTAAATTGGCGGAACTGTATATAAGATATGGAAATAAGAAAAATGGTTTGTAACGCGAGAGGCAAGTTACCTGAACCAGTTGATCGGGCTTGGAAGACGACTGGTTTAACTTTTATGGTCTTGTTGTTATATAGACTTATAAATGATTGTTGATAACGTTGTTTATACACCCATAATGTAGCTTCATGCCGTTAGCAATGATGCCGTTGACAATACATATATATGATAAATTGATATTCAAACTCTCGCAATTATATTCATTCCAATAATCGAGTTCGATTATAATCGTTATCATAAGTTAGACTATTCTAACAGAGAAATATCTGCACATCTGATTCGATATCTAGATTCTTGATGTATTTTATCATTTAATACTCTTTAGAAATATACAATAGGCTACTCAAAGTTTTAATTAACAAGCGCCTTTTTTTTCTTTATTTTTATTGCGTTTCCGATTTATTTTTATTACATCCCGATAAAATCCTCTCTTATTATAAATATAAATATGATTTATATCTTATTTTTATCTTGTCTCTAGATTAGTATTTCGTTTTATCTTGATATTTCATCCCTATTTTATCTTTATTTTTTTATTTAAAAACCGAAAATTCCTTTTCTCTTTTATGAGGATAGGATTCCTTTATTTAAACAATCAAACCAACAAACAGGTTACATTATATATCTTTATGCATCACACAGATTATCTACTCTAAAGAATGTCTAAGAATATCCCACGATCTCTCTCAAAGAAGCGTTTCTACAAAATAATAAATAAAAGCGTATATTAACATTATATTAGTAATAATGTATATTACATTAGCGTTTAGCAATTAAGCAATTAACAGCAAAATAGAAATCTTCCCGAATGCGAGGACGAATACCTTTCTCTTCTTTTTTTTCAATAAAATTAAACTAATTTTTTAGATATATGATTCAGAATGTAGTAGATTTGCCTCGCATAAGGATATTAGTTAAGGAAGACCGAATTTTTATTATAAATTATTAAAACTCTCAACTATTATCTATTAGATTAAACTCATAGAATGGAGAGTAGGGCTTACGCGGAGTCTTGCTGCCTTATCGTAAGAAAACAAGCGCGAGTATAGGTTCTACCAAATCTTGAAGAATATGATTGGTCCTAAAAGGACACTTCCTATTCATTTCCAAAATATAAAAGGAGCTGCCAAAAACAGAAATATTAGTTCCATTCATTCAATTCATTCAATTCATTCGAAAAGCAGGAATAGAAATCTATCCAGTATAATCGGAAATTAGTTAGATCAAGGTGAGAATTATCCTCGCGCCTCGTCAAAAACACACTCGTATATTTTTCTTTTCGCATTGTTCTATTTTTCTTATTGAACGAAAATACTGAATTGAATCGGTTGAAACCTAAATCTCTGCTCTGCGTCTCATTCAAGTTACATACAAGTACGTATACATGAGTATCCGAGGGGCTGTCGCTGCCAATAGCGCGGCCCCCGTCTTACGGCAGTTCTTCGGACTATTGATAATTCTTTAGTATTACCTCTACCTACTACTTTAGTATTACCCCCTGCTTACTAAAAGTGGACGAAGATAATGAGAGAAGAGATTAAGATTTCAAATAAAATCAGCTCTTATTTCAAATCATGATCTTTTCCCTTATTTCCAAAAATTAGCGCAGTTATTAAATCAAAACAAATTGGCAAATTTAATCCGCGAACGCGTATATACTCTCAAGAAATTGAAGATCAATCTCACGTTTTCTAACTACAAGGACATTCGAAAAGCCGATCCATGTAGATTCTATAAGCTTCGTAATCTTTTTGGCACCAGGTTCAAGATTACCCTTCCGAATAATTATCCAATACTTTCCAGTGAACGTTCTTAACTGTATAACTTAATCTCCGATCCCCGAGTAAATTGCTTAAATGCATTAACTCAAAACCGGAAAAAATTTCAACAACGCTGTAACACCGACATCTTCATACATTCCAGATAAGAGTGTAGTGATTTGTTGTTACCTTATTATTTTGTAAATTCACAATATGTGCTTAAAAGTCAGTAATGGAATTTAACGGAACATTTAGCTAATTAAGTACTTTTCCGTGCACAATCGCTGATGCAATGCGCGTTCCACTTTTTGGTTTCCCATTAATTCAGAACGTTAATTGATTTATAGTGACGTACAATGATACATTTACAGCGGAAAACTCTATCTTAAATGACGTAGAATTTATGAGTAAAGTAAACTATGTTATCAGAAATCATATGCTCCAGTCATGTCTTTCATAATTTGCCAAGTTGTAATAAAAAGGAATAAATAAATATAATTAATTACATATTATACATTTTCATTAAATTAAATTTACATATTTTTTAAAATTTATAAATTATTACGTATAATAAAACGTCTTAGTTTTTATTAATTTCGATTAAATAAAAAATATTATTAGATTATAAGTATGTATGGATTATAAGTATGTTTTGTTATGCGAACGTCAATTATAATGATAAAACTGATTGTCTTTTGGCCTTGCTGATATATAAAATAGTATTTGCGATAGACTCAGGAATGCTTATTGTAAATTAATTTTTTGTGGCAATAGCGATAGTAAGTAACTGATTTAGTAAATGTTATGTCTAACCAATATCTGCAATAATATTTCATTTGGAACAATACTATGGGAACTTATATATTATTTACAAGTTAAAATCTTATGTGATGTGTCATAATTTTACAATATAATATAATGGCGATAAAATTATATTACATTTTTAACATTTTTTTGTCATATATATGCCTGTATTTTATATTAATTTTTATTGGACTTCTCTTAAAATTTAAAAAGATAATAAAGATTGTTAATCGATGAAATCAAACAATTTTTAATTTTTTGCGATTATTTAATTAAAACATTACTTTCAACAAAACTTTTACTTTGCTGCTGCTTCAAACTAGATCGGATATCAATGTTTTTCTTTTTTTTTTTTTCAGATTTTTTTGATAACCTTTCGACATGGTTGTTCCTGCGGAACATGCACTTCACGAAGCGATTCAAGTGTCGCCATTGATACTTTCTGATGATGTTAGGCGTCAAAAAGTGAGTATAATCTGTATTACACATACATAAACTTTATATTTTATATTTCATGCGTAACATTTGTGTCATAGAGTACATAGACATTATTATATCTTATCTTCAATCCTTAATTCCATGAACTTCTGCTCTCTTAAACTAATCATACGATGAAATTGCAAAATGAGACAAACGATATGTTTATTACATAATTTTTATGGAAATCGTAAGAATTGGTATAAAAATTAGAAAAGTATTTATGAAAAAAGTAATGTGCAGTGTAATATCTCAGATATGTTATTAATTCAACTTTTTTATGCGCGTTTTTGATTAACATTCCTTTTTCCTTAAGAATGTATCACACGTACAGTCCCTGCAAACAAAATTAAATTTGGAAATGTGTTTAATTCTTACACTTTAAATAAACTATATACATATGAAAATTGTGTGAATAAGATTACATTTTTATTTAATAACACATTTTTTGTCGTTTATTTATTTTTTATTTATTATTTTTAAAAATTAAATTGCCAAAAATTTAAAATGTTAAAAATTAAAATTTTTTTAATTTAATGATAACAAAAATCTAAATTTTTTTGTATAAGTTCTTTAAATATTCTTACAATAATACTTATCCAAAGTTACTGCAAAGTCATTGCGATTCACTAGTTACAAAGATATAGAACAAATAAGTATTTTGTTTATTCATTGAGCAACTAGTTCATGCATTGCAATGTAACTCCATACATAAATAATCTTGAATATATTACTTATGTTAAAAAATTGAGATTTTTATCATTTATTTTATAATACATTTCTACATATTTTTATTAGAGTATAGATTAAAAAAAAAGACTATTATTTATTAAAATAACTTATGATCAAGATAGTAAACCAAATTTGGCGTATTATTTTTAAATATAATTTAGATAATTTATAATAATCTGTAATTTTTTCATAATTTCGTTATTCTTTTGAAAATATGTAAAATATCCTTAATAAATCTAACGCATAAATCTAAATAGCAGACAGATTTTTTACTCAATGACAGATTTACGAGTGTAATTCACAAATAATGATATATCAGCTAAAATAATCTAAGAAAATAAATTATACTTAAAAAAAGTGGGATCAAAGACTGTATTTTAATTTATATACTTTATCAATCCTGATACAAAAGAAATAATAAAGTATCAATATCAAAATATACATAAGAGCCAGACACAGTATAGTGAATATGCATAAGAAGCAAATGAAATGATGTTGTGACATTAATCACGCGATATTTTAATTAAGAGTTTAGTGACATGAGCCGATTATCTACAGATTCTTTTCTTCCTTTTAATTATGTTAAACATATCACGTGTACGATAAGATACCATAAATATCAGACGTAAACTATAAAAATATTTGACAAATAAAATCTTTTTTCTTAGAAATTTACAAAATATAAAGCAATTTTTTGAAGAAAAAAGAAAATTTAGGACGCTCTTATCATCGTTATTGTAAGATACAATATTTATACAATATTTATTTACAGAAAAATATTAATAGATATTACTTTCTATGTAAAATCGAACAAAATTTTATAAATATAATTTTTTAAACAATATTCAAAATTTAGAATAGAATATATTATTGATTGTGTCTTTGCTTTATTTTCTTTTTAACGAGATTTCTATAATCATATTGTATTTAAAATTTTATACGTATGATATAAGAAGTCCATTAACTTTATTATGTTTAGTGTATAAAGAATTGAGATTATTTAATCTTGCTTTTATATTATAATCATGCGTGTCTTGTTTCAAAAAGCAGTCCAAATAGAAGTAGATCCAGAATTTCGGGATTATTCTGTGTCTATCACACGCAGACACTTATCTTACTCTCTAAGTTATAGGGTTATCGAGAGGAAATCCTGTTATTAAAAGTTCAAGACGTTATAGTCAAGACCAGTAGTTTATCAATTTATAGATAACAACGTCTCCTCTTTATTTAGCAATTCCTATTAAATCAAAGATGAAAATTGATCTTTGATCGTGATACATTATTGACATATTTTTTAAATTTACAGTTACATAATACTTATTATTTACGTACAAAAATACTAATACTTATTCTTCTAATACAAAAATTAAGTATCACAGATTATATTAAATTTATTTTTATTTTGCAAAATTTTACAATTTTAAATATAAATAACAAAAAAATAACTGCTTTTTTTAATAACACGATGCAAAAATTTTGTAAAAATATTTGCAAATTACTTTTATAAATTTTGCAAAGTGTACAAATATTATACATAAATATGAAATTAAGTTTAGTATTTTTTTGATTTATTATATCGGTTTTTTTTTTATAAACACAGCGTAACATTGGAAGAATGCGTACTCCATACAGAATTCTTGCCTTTTAAGAAACTTATTAATTCATAAGAAAGATAATTCATGCAAATTTATTAAACTAGTTTTTTATCTTCATGCATAATAATAAGTAGTTATTTTTATATGACACGTAATTAAAAGACAGTAATCAATTAATCTTGTCAGGAGAAAATTCTTAAACAATCGTTGGAATTAATTGAGAATATGCTACTTTATATGCTGCACGTGCAGCATGATTGTTCTGCAAACTATACGCTTACAATCCTGTTAGAAACTGCGTAATACATAACGCAATGTGTAAACAATACCATGTGTTCATATAGCTCCGCGGAATACCTTCTCGCCGAGATATCGGCAGAATATATGAATCAACGAAAATTTTTATTTTTATAGTGAAGATGACATCAAAATATGTTGACACGCACATATTATACATCACATACAACACATTTAAAGGAGAAAAACTGTTTGTAGATCGAGAATCGCGTGGCGAAAATGCGACTTTCTGCAGCGACCGCCAGGAAGATACAAGATGTTTTTATTTCGGAAATGAATAAAGGAATCCATCAGCAACCATCTTCATTGCAGATGGAAAACACCTATATACCAGAGTTACTTGATGGAACAGGTTATTAATGAAATGCTTAACAATAATATCACTTTGACAAGCACTTTATGTTCTATTAATATATATAAGCTTTACTATTTAGCAAAGATTAAAAGAAAAAAACTGATTAATTATCTTGAATTAAAACTGTCAACAATTAAAAACACGTAATCGAAGTTTTATTTAATTATCATCCTTAATTTGTTTACCGAATTAAGTCTGTATTCCACGATCTGTAATTTTTTTTGCGAGATAAGAGAGATAATGGCAACATGATTGAAATATTATATGTTGATTTATGTAAAGTCATTCTGTAAAAAAGAATATATTTTTACAATTTTATAATAACAATACGAATAAATAATCAATACGAACTATTAATGCCTGTACTGGTCGAAGCTAGATCTTTAATATTTAAATAATTCAATGTGAATTTTATATATATATATATATATACTATATATATGTACATGCATATATACTGTATTAATTTGTGATTGGGTCATTCGAATTTCACACCAATTAGTTTTCCGGACGTATAAACGCAATTAAATTGCTGTAATAATATCACGAATTGAATTAAATTGACAAGCAATTTTTGAATTTTATAGTAAAGTATTTCAGATAATAAAAATGTTAAATTATCTAGTTAGACAGTTAAGGAAGAATGACTTAAAAATAAAAAAAAGATAATTATTTTATCATGATTTAATGCTGATAGTCAAAATGTGTGCTTGAATATTTGCAGAAGAAGGTCTTTACTTGGCACTCGACCTCGGTGGTACTAACTTTCGCGTAGTCTTATTGGAATTGGCTCATGGCGCTCCCATACGAGAAGAAGTGAAGCGATATTACATCGGATCCGAATTAAGAGTTGGCTCGGCAATCCCTTTGTTTGACCATTTGGCCGAGTCTGTTAGTGATTTCGTAATTTCCCAGGGTCTTCAGGACGTGGAGCTTCCTCTCGGTAAATTGAGTTCCGCACACGTATCAGGATATTGAACGTGTGAAATCTTTAATTAACATGAATTGTTACACAATATTATATACAAATAACAATCTCTCGACGAAGTATCATACAAAACACTTTTGTTTGCTGCAGGAAATCAATTGAAAGTTATATTAATGTAACCATCTTTACCTACAGCATAATTATCTACAGTTGTCTGATAATTTCTTCCACTTTTAACCTTGGCGAACCGTGTTTGTGCAGGTTTTACCTTCTCGTTCCCGATGATTCAACACTCGCTGGATGTTGGTGTTTTGGTTACATGGACCAAGACTTTCAATTGTCCTGATGCTGTAAACAAGGATGCCGTGAGGCTTCTACGAGAAGCTTTAGATCGGCGAGGCGACACAAAGGTGAAGGTCTTGGCCGTATTAAACGACACTACAGGTACATTGGTACAAGGATCGACTTTGGATCATAACACGGCGGTCGGACTTATTCTGGGAACTGGCAGCAATGCCTGTTATCTGGAACGCGCCGATCGGGTCGAGCATTGGGAGACGGAGAGACATGGCGAAAGAGAAGTGAGTTTGATAATTATGATAATGTATATGATATTAAAAATATATATATGATATTAAAAATAGATGCATTTTCAGATTAATCTTTGCTTATCACGCATTCTTTGAATATATTTAAAATAAAGATATATATTTTAAAAAGGCATGCTATAAAATTTGATTTTATAATTTAAAATCATTTTTATATTTAATAATTTTTTGATATTATATTATAATTAATTGTCTCTTCTTTTTCTTTTCTCTATACACTTGACATAGAATTTATCAAGATATTAATTTAATTTTCGTTATCCTCTAGGTTATCATTGATATCGAATGGGGAGCTTTCGGCGATAATGGTGTCTTGGACTTCATAAAAACAGATTTTGATCGCGAGAACGACGCAAATTCTCTTATCGTGAATTCATTTACGTAAGTGAACAAATTTGCATTATCTTTAATTGGATTATAATTATTCTGTTTGTAGAATTAAGTGGATATCATTTCCAATAAAATTGTATTTTTATCAATTGTCTCTATCTGTACGGAAAAATTAATATTTTAGATATCAAAATTAATTAACTAATAATTAATACAATTAATGTGGATTTTTTAAATCATTAAATAAGAAGTAATAAACGCGTGAACGAATAATTAAGTGGAAACTTTTTATTTATTGAATTATATCTATGACATAACTCAAGAATTTTTGAAGGTGCGCAAATAAGTCTATGCAGGAATTCTTGATTGCTAAATTTAGGACGCGAGGATTCGCGTATCAAAAAGATCCTTGTATATCATTGTGTCTTTTTTCTTCTTAGATTTGAAAAATACATTGCTGGCAAATATCTCGGTGAGGTGGTGCGTGTGATACTTGCGAAGTTGACCAAAGAGAGGCTTTTATTTGTAGGAGATTCTACATCTGACAGCCTCCTAACACCTGGTAATCTTACTACCGATTTGGTGTCGCATATCGAGCAGTAAGTTTTTATATTAATTTTCATGAATGCAGATTAATTTTAATCTTGGTTCAATTTTTACTTTTTATCTTTTTCTAATTCTAAGAATTTTTATATCTTTTTTACTTTTAATTTTTAGAATTAGAAAAAATAAAGAGTAAGTTAAACTTAGATTAAAATTAATCTATATTGATGCATAAAAAAATCGATTTTGCGAAAGATCTAAAATTTTATTAGATATCAATTTTAAAATAATAAATTTTGTTGGTCATCAAAATAATTTTTGTTGAAAACTAATTGCTAGAATATCAAAATTTTTTACAAAATTACTTATCGGTTTTTTTAGTTCCTAATATAATGATTTTGCGATAAAATTACTTTCAGATCGGTATTCAAAATTTTATATCTTTCAGCAAAATCGTTCTTTTTATGAAAACGGGCATTAATCTGACGATAAAAAATTCACAGAAGATGATTTATTTTTAATTTTGTAATTCCAGAGATTCGTTAGATGGTGGCGACAGCAACACAAAAGAAATTCTTGCAAAATTCGGAATCATTCCGGACGAAGATGACATCAGAATCGTACAATATGTGTGCGAGGTCGCCTCTAATCGTGCAGCTCTTTTAGTATCGATATGTATGTCAATAAAGCTTTAAACGATGTCTGTAAAGCAAAAATTTGAACTCATCGATGATTTCTGTTCAAGGTCTTGCAAGCTTGATAGATCGCATCGATAAAGAACAAGTAACAATCGCCGTAGACGGATCTCTCTACAAGCATCATCCTCGGTTAGAAGGTTGGATGAAGCAGTATATCTCGCTTCTTTGTACTTCAGGACGAAAGGTATGCACAAGTACGGAAATAAATATTTAATTAAGTATATAATAATTTAATTAAATAAATAAAAATTTATTGTAAGTCATAAAAATCGTTTCTTTGTTTAGAAAAAAGTACTGTTTAAATAAACATTAAAAAAAAATCTTGAAAATGTGCATTTTATCGTGAGAGCTATAATCTACAAAGTTCTGTCTTTAACTTTCTGCAATTTTTATACCTTTCGTTTGCAATCTGGATTTTTTATCTCCAATGTTAAAACCGTTGTTTAATAAAAATTGAAATTCAAAGAAAAATGATGAAAAAATAGAAATTTGTTGACAAATGTATAATTTAGCAATAAGGAAATCTCATTTTGTTTTTCTATATTTTGAAAGTAAAATTTTGCTTGTGGCAAAAAATCCAGATTAGGAGACACAAATTAAAAATTAAAGTTCTAAATGCATTGTTTCTAATATTAACAATTTAACATACTCTTTTATTTTCTTTTTGTAGAAGTAGAAAATAATTTTTTCACTTCCTATTTGACTGTTTTCAAACCTAATGTTATCTATCATTTATGAAAGTTTCCTTTGCAATGTTTACTATATAATATATTTATTTTAATTTATTTTAATTGCAGTTCAAATTAATCCATGCGGAAGATGGAAGTGGTAAAGGCGCCGCACTTGTCTCAGCTATTGCGCACAGACTCAAAAAGCGATTACAATAACCGCGAATAAATGAATAACGTTCATCTGTTGTCATCGTTATCATAGAGCGCAATGTTGGCATAGAAATGTTCCACCAGCAGGTTCTAATTCAATTCTAAATTCTCATTATCAACAAATATATTGTATTATTCATAATATTCATCTTGAAAACAGAATTCTGATGGATTGCATGCATTTCGATTAATATCGTCTAGGCAATGTGATATATTACATTAGGATATATTTGTATTGTATGTCAATTTCATGATTAAACGAAATGTCTAAAAGAATATTGATTGTCAGTCGAGATGAGAGAAGCGTTATTTTAAGGAAATAAACATACGCATATCAAGTGCGTGATAGAATTGTAAGAGAACGAATTAGAGAGAATGTAGAACAAAACAATAAAAATATTATTTATTAAATGAAACTGCAAGGGAACGTATGCGCTTGAGAGGTGAAAAGTTGTTGTAAACGTTCTGGAAACGTTCCTTTTTTTGTACGAAAAAAATCAAGTTGTTATAATAAAAAATTAGCGAAACAATGATTTATTTTAATCAGAGTCTTGCTTATATTTCCTAGTTGATATAATGATATTTTAACACATTTAATCAATTTTATTAACCCTTTATTACTTACATGAGGTATTGAGGATATCTCAATCAAATTCGAGAAATATAAATGTTATTTACATACATTATTATATCTAGCGCAAATTGTTTCACAAAAATTTAAAAAAAAAATTACATTTATCTTTATCTAAAGAATGTATACTTTTTAAATTTTGGAATTTCAAAGAGCGAAAAATTGAGTCAAAATTGAAAAAAAATTTAATTTTTCGATCTCTTAAAGAATGAGATTTTACTTCAAAGTTTTAAAGGGTAAAATATTCAATCAATTTTTATTAAATCATTAAAGAGAACAATAAAAATTAAAATATAGCTAACATATTAAGCATCTATTTTTTCCATTTATCTTAAATTTTTTTATCTGTTTATTGTTACCTATTGATTACTGGCATTAAAGGATGCCAGATTCTTGAAACTGGCATGAAAAGGATAATTTATAGCAAATGCCATAAAATTTTGAGCTAAAACTTTAAATAATGATTTGGCCTATACTGTATAATTTTGGGATGTAAGAAATAACTCACGCAAGTATATTACTTAAAAAATACCATGTGATCAAGTAATGCAGAGCTAATTATATGTAAAAATTTAATTTTGAAACCTTTTTGAAAATTGAGAAACAATTTATACAATTTATACAATTTATACAATATCTTATTATTTCAATATCTCATTTTAAATAAAAAAAAAGAAATGTCGAGAAATAACGAAATTATATGTTACTAAATATTATATGTTACTAAAATTCATATAGAAAGTCTAATTCTAATCGTTTCTGATTTCAAACCGTCTCGATATTCAAATATTGGCTTTGCGCGCTCAACCGGTCGCCATGACAGTTTTCGCGGCGCGTTCGGAGTTACAAGGAGCGCGATCGCTCCGTAATTAATCGTGAATTTTGTCCGTTGGAAATGTACGGAGAGACACATTGTTTTCAGAAGTACCGATGAAAACAACAGACTATCGCCGGAATATATTGGTTATCTTGGATCTTCGTGATTGGCGTTGTTTCATCGATCGGGATCATTGGATGCTGCAACGAGTCTAAAATATAAAGGCGGGAATAACTTCGGTGAGTACAAATTCTTATGCCAAAGGTACTCGATTATGATACTCCTTACGTTCTTTCGCGCAGTTCGAAATGCATATTTCTCACTTAGCATAGCATATCGGAAGGCTACGTTCCAAAATTCACTGCCATTGAAAATCTATTACTTTATGTGTATATTATATAGATTTTCAATACTGGCAGAACATGGCCGAAAATTCAAGTCCTCGTAATTATCTAGGCGCTCAAATAGAAAATTACATTCCTTAGCATATTGTATATACTATTTTTCATATACATATAACGATCATGTTTTTTAAACTAGTAACAATTCTTCTGAGAATTTTTTATATAATTTTTCAGAGTAATTCTTATATAAATTTCGGATTTTTTCAAAATTATTTAAAATTTGTTTTCACAATCTTATATTTTTTTAGGAAATTTGTTAAATTTTTTAAATTGAAATATTTTTTAAGAAATGCTGAGAAAATCTATTCTTCTAGAAGAGATTAAATATAGACTTTCTTAGCATTTTTTTAAATATTTCAATTTGTATTAAAAAATTTGAGAAATTTCTTAAAAAATTACAGAAATCTGAAAAAAATTTTTTATACTTTATTATGTGTCTTTTTATATACATATAATTCTAAATGTTTTAAGATTTTATCATTTCTGAAGAAAATTCTCCTAAATCCGAAGAAGTTTAAAAATTATTTTTTAGAAATCTTCATAAATTTAAAATATAAGAAATTCTTAAAAATCTTCTGAGACATAAAATTCTTTTAAATCAAGATAGTACTACCAAATATAATATATTATTGAGCCACCATTGAAAAAACCTTTTTCACATTTTTCGCCAATTTTAATCTTTCGATACCTTGGCTATATTTACCAGAAAAATCAGCTTTGCAATTGTCATAAAATATTAAAGAATCTCAAATAGTTGTAAAGCTACTTCTTGTAAGACGGTAATACTGGCCAATTAATTACTTATTTTGAGTATTAAAAGTATTATTAACAGTACTTTTAATACTGAAAAGTACTGTTAAATAAGTAATTAATTGACCGATATTAATATTAAATTTCTATAAAAGTAGACAGTAAAATTCTTTAATACAATTAAAGAATCTCATCAAATAAATGTAAAGCTATTTTTTGTGTAAGACGATAGTGCTGGCCAATTAATTACTTATTTTGAGTATTAAAAGTATTATTAATAGTACTTTTAATACTGAAAATAAATGATCAATCGGTCGAGACTAATATTAAATTTCTATAAAGGTAAGAACAATTGACGCAAATAGTCATTTCGAAAGCGATGGCCCTCAGATTGTCTCGAATGAGTCAGTCTCGGGCTTCCGTCTGACGACGGTAGATGGCAGCAGCGACATGAAGATAACGGGGTTCGACTCACCGTGGCCGCGGAGTGACAGCTCGCCGAGCTCGAGCTGTCATCAGCGGTGTCCGCGCGCGCGTCACATACCGTAGTCCGTGTTTTCCGTACTGCGAGTATACGTGCTGGTGCCGGTGACGCGCAGCGTGCTCGTGCTGGTTACGCGGACGCGTCCTGTCAGTGTCACCGGTGATACCCGTTACAAAATCGCGTCTTTTTTTCCCCCGTCGAAAAAGCCGAACGGTCGCCGCGCACGGTGGGTGCGCACGCAAGGGAGAACAGCTCTGCTCCGCTCGCCGCCGCCGGCTCGGCCAGTCTACTGGAAGATTCCATTGTGAGAGTGGGCTTTCGAAAAGTTTCGCGAAAACCACCGGCGAGGCCTACACGGACAATCATCGCCGAGTCACCGGGACGTCGTTCAGGACAGACCAGGTACGGTGTCTAATCCTGTCGACGGTGCTTTTTACGAAATTCCCTCCCGTGACTGTACACTCGTTTACACGACGCGCGTACGTGTAACGTGTGAGTGTGTGTGTGCTGTAAGTGTGAGAAAGAGGGAGACAGCTTGAGGTTATTACAGCGGTCGCTCTCTCTGGGTTCAGCTGGGCTCTCAGCTGATGCACCGACCAACCGACCGACCGACCGGTCGGTGCTACCGTAGCTCGATTCCACGAACGTGATACAGCGGACGTTCTCGTGATCGTCGTGCCTCGTTGTTGACGATGACAGGTCGCGGTTGATCGCTAGAAACGCTAATTCATCTGGGATTCGCTGTTCGCCGATTACGTGTAGGCCTGCGTGTAATTTACGCGTGATAGAGGAAAATTACAGTTTACTGATTTAGAGCCGTTAATCAACGGTGGACGCACGGTCAACGCGACCCCCGCTCGTATCCGAAGGATGACAGAATCGGAGAGAGGAAGAGGGTTCGGTTTAAACTAGGGTTAGCGCTAACCGAGGTCGGCGGAATCGAACGCTCTCTCGGCATCCTGTAATGAATCGAATTGCGTCGATTTAATGTCGAGTTGTGTGACAAGTCCGTTCTCACATTTGAAGTATATAATAGTTGTCTGAATGACGCTTTCGCACAAAGCGTCGGGTCATTTTTGATTACTCATGAAAAACCTCATCGTTCCTTTGTTCTCAATATCACCCAGAATCTCCGCTCGCAGCCGTTTTCTCGGTGATTAATTTCCACCAATGCCCGTTTCTACCAATGTAGATTAACTTTAAACTCATTTCAACTTATTACTCTTCATCCTTTCTGGTTTTAAAAATTAGAAAAAGACGAAGAATAAGTTGAATCGAGATTAAAGTTAATCTGCACGGAAAGTATGATTTTGTTGAGGTGTCTAAAATTTAGCTGGATAAAGATTTGAGAATAATTTTGGACCATCAACAGAATTATATAGAACGCATAACGAACAATATTGCAAAAAAAATTGGCATTCTAACAGTTATTTTGAATTCTGTATAATTATTTTGATGGTTCGTAACCATTAATTTTTTCTAATTTTAAGAATTAAGAAAAGACGAAGAATAGAACCAAGAATTGAACCAAGATTAAAGTTAATCTACACGGAAAGAATGATTTTGCTGAGGTGTCTAAAAATTTAACTGGATTCAGATTTAAATTTTGTTGAATCATCATTATTTGTAGAACACTCAAACGTAATGAACAATATTGCAAATAATTTTTACATTTTAGCAACTATCTTGAATGTTTTATATAATTACTTTGGTGGTCCAACAAAATTATTTTCAGATCTGTATATACATTTTTATTCCAGAAAAATTCTTTTTGTATATTGGTGAAAACGAGTATTTATTCCAAAAAAATTCTGCGACGATTAGAATTATTCTCTAGGATGACTATTATCATTATGAATACTTGTAATTTTAATTTTATTGTAATTGCCAGTGTAATTACCGTGAGAATCTTTAAATTTAATTTGCTTATATATTGTATATAGTATAAAGGGTCGCTCCTTCAATTTTATATTATCTTTTAAAAGAGAATAAATTCTTGTTTTGAATATATATATTAATAATTTTTTTGTAATACATACATTATCATATATTATCAAGAAAAAATATTTTTTGTTAAAGATAATTGAGTCTTAAAAAAAGAAGGTAAATTAAGTAATCACTTTTCTTAGCAACAAACTGAGATTTTTCTGTGTGTAAAAATTAATTTTATTCAAGAAAGTTGCACCTCTAAAACTAAATTATAATAGTTAAAAAAATTTGTTTCGTTATTAGATCCATCTACTTTAAATTTACACAAAATTTAAAATTTTTTGAATTTCACTTTCCGACTTTCTTTGTCAGATTTATCATCTCGATCATCTATCCTTTGTGTTTCTATAATATCAAGAGCGTACAGGAATAACTCACTTCGCTCTCTTATATGGGTACGTGACACTTTGTGCATCGACGATTTCACTTCGCGAGATTCTCGCGGAGTGTTGATTCCCAGTGTTGACCTCGACGATGCGTATATTATCGACGTCAGTATTACGATAACCGGATTGATTTTTTAAAATGGACAATCGCGGGAAAATTGGTATCTATTTTTAGCAATCGATACGTGATTTATAAATCACTTCTACGGTATACAGAAAGGGTTTTGCTAAAATCTAAAAATCTAAAAATTTAGCTGGATACAAATCTAAAAATGATTTTGGGCTATAAAAATAAATAGGATACAAATTGGTTGCTAAAACTTTTTATAGCATTATGCTTGAGTTTCCCACATTATTATTTTGATGGCCTAACAAAATTATTTTCAGCTCTGTTCTCAAAAATTCACCTGAATTTTTGAATATTTGAACAAAATCGTTCTTTCCATGTATATATAATATGATTATGAAATATTAACATATTCGAGTTAAATTATTACTGTTATCCTTCATATATGAAATGTAATCGAGTTAAATTATTAAAAGTTCGGTCTTGTAAAATAGTTATCGAAAATGTAGAGATACATGTTTATTGCATTTTGAGGATCAAATTACTTGCAGTGTTACGACGAAAAGGTACTTCATCAAGTAGCGTGCTTAAACTACATGAATCGGTATTACACGGTGCGCATAATTGCACAGGTGAGAGAACTCATTCATCATTCGCGTAATTTTGACCATCGAACAGAGGCAAGATTTAATCGCGAAGAACCAGAATAATCGTGTTGACGTGATATAAAATAAAAAAATATATTCATCGCTCGCTACTCGTCTAGTACGGATCGCACGCTCTAATCATGAAATCTCATTATGAATTTCTCGCTTGAGAATAAGAGAAAATAATTCGCCGACGACCAAAGTAATCTCGTATAATGTCATTCATTCTGAAGTGGCTCGTCTTTATGCTACTCTTGAGAGGCATTGTCGAGAACGACGCCGTATACATTGCGCGAATTTAATTCTGAATCCTTATTATAAGATTTAATTATGCGGGGCATTCCGCGTTATTATTGCATAAACCATTCAAATTATTTCGCGCGAGCTAAGCATGATAGAAACAGTCGTATCATAAAGTATTCTTTATTCTTGCGTTCTTTATTCAACTTCAGGCATGTAATAGAATTTTAATAACTCTACGGATAATAGAATTCTAATTTGGATACAATATAAAAATATCGTGGAAAAGATGATTTTCCTGAAGCCTTTATTAGCTAGATACAGATCGGAAAATAATTTCATTGGATCATTAATTTAATAATTATATAGGATGCTCAAGCTGATTAGGATGATATAACATTTTGCAGCATTGCTTATCATGCTTGAGATGTTTATGTAATTATTATAATTCAACAAAATTATTTTTAGGTCCGTACTTAGCTAAATTTTTCGATCTTCCCATAAAAAATCTTCCAGTATTATAAAAATATATTGAACACATTTTATTATGAATTTTGGAAAATAATTAACGTAAATGATGAGAGTTTTTGTTGTTTACGATGTTATATTTATTGTTGTTGTTTCATAAAAAAAAACCTTTCATAATTCATGACGTAATACGAATTTACGTGGAGATTATCTTTCAGATTTTACACAATATACATTGCAGTATAATCTAAACATGTTATCGCATCTGATTGGAAAGCGCGAACGCCTTTCTCATGAGAGTTTCCTGGAGGGCGTAGGGATTCGCAGCGAAAAGGCAATGAGGACAACGTTGTCACGGCACCGTTATCGTTCGCAAATCAACTCGACTTTTCCGCAAAGCACCGCCACTGCGCGTTGCAACGCCAACGTCGAGGTCACCGCGCCCGGTTGCAGCTGAGCTTCCAGCTGACGAGCGGAGGCTGCGACCGGTTCGCCATGCTCCTTTCTCCCCTCCATCTATATTCCCCCCCTCTCTCCCTCCCTCCCTCTCTCTCTCTCTCTTTTCCTCCGTTCTCTCCGCACGTTTCTTTTCCATCGGTCACCTCCTCCTTTTTCCCTTTAAATCACCTTTCACGTGCTCCGCGCGATTCTGCCTCTCCACCGTCATCTCTTTCCCTCCTCTTCTTCTGCTCTTCTGCCTCCGCCACCTCCTCTTCCTCCCCCGCTCGTTCGTCCTACCCCTCTTCAGAAGTTCATATTGTTCGTCGCGCGCACACCGCCGGGAACGGCCGACTTCGTTGAACCAGTTCCGAACCGTTTCGTTGGCGCGTCTCTTCAGCACGTTCCGCGTGACGGCGAACGCGCGCCGTCTCGAATGACGCGATCGAGCGCGAGGGAAAAGAGTGCATGTTAATTCGGGGTGCAAAGAGAAAGAGAGCACGCGCGAATTGGTACACGAGCCTAAATTCGTATTGTGATCCTTGCGAATTCGCCAGGAGCTGCTTTCCAGCTATCATCTCTGAATTAATTGTCCAAAGTGAGAGAAAAATGAATCTTTAGTCGACAGCGTAATTTAAAGAAGTTTCATCGAACGACAAAATGTGAGAGATATGTTCCGTGAGATATGTTTACTTGTCACTTATTTTGCTTATCTATCTATATTTTAATTTTTGATAGTTTATGGTGATTTACCAGAACTACACATTGTTAATAGCGTCAAGTTTAATCTAATTTAAGTCGCCACTACTCTTATACTTAATACATCGTCATTTTAAAACTGCTGGAGGAAAATGTTTGGTTGAAAATGGACAAATCCAGAAGATTCTAATTATACCAATCCGAATTTTAGTAGAGTTACTTATCAACTAGAATTTAGTAGATTTAATTAGAAAATTTTCTGGTTATTAAAATTCTATTAAATACTTCTATAGAATCGTTTTTTTTCATGTGAATTTTAATCAAATAATCTGTCAGTTTGTTAACATAATATTTAAATTTACGCTACACTGAGAAAAATATTTGGTTGAATTAATTAGAATTCTGGTTGAAAACGGACAAATCAAAATTTTCTGATTAAATCTACTAGAATTCTAGCTGAGAGAATTTGAGAGAGGAATTTTGATTATTTGATATAATTATAATTTTTGGTTTATCCCTTTTTAACCAGACATTTTTCTTTTTGTTTTTCTCAGTATAATCATCATTCGCAATCCATTCAGGAGGCAAAACAAATCGCGTTTTTATCGCGTTTTGCATTTAGTCTTTAGACAAAAATCTTACCCTTCCTCACGAGCGAGATAAACGGTCGATCATGTTCACAAGAGCCTATTCTACGAGACGCGATAAAAAAGGCGGTGACATCGACTGGTGGTTGATGGAATTGCGGTACTTCTGAAAATCTAAACGACTCGAAATTGCGAGCTCGCCGCCGTGTACTTGCGAACACGCGATTTGACGTTTCAAGGCTCGCTCGTAGGCTAGACAGAGCAACTTTGTAACATAATCTTGCATAAAGCTCTGCTTTCAATTATTTATTCGTTAACGAGTCTTTGCAATAGGATATATTGAGAGAAATCTTTTATACATTTCTCAGTACGATAATTTTATCTTATTCTCCTTAATTCTTATTGCCCGCAATTTATTTATAAATGAAATTAATGGATTTATTTTGCGGAGCTAGTTTAAATGAGCCTGTTAATAGCATTTCCGGTTGGCATGTACGTGCACTATTAAATTCGATAATGGAAATTCTCTCTTCGTATCGATATTCGACGAGATCTGGCACTCGAGCAAAGTGAATTGATCAGTTTTACTGATCCGTTTCGTCGACGTTTTTAAAGTATTGTGAGTTAGCTTACGCGTGCGGCGTAGATCAGCCAGAAAGAAACTCTCCGCGCAGTTAAATTGATCGTAATTGGGCTGCCGTCGGCGGCAGTAAAATGTTGCGATCCCGTCGTTCGACTGCGTTTTATCGTCGCAACAACCGGTTGCATTGTGGATCGCTTCGCTTGTAAAAACGCCGATTGTATGGGGGCTCCGATCTCTCGGCTAGCGAAGAAGAAAGAAAAATGTACAGACCGGTATTCTCGCTGTACATTTAGCGCTAAACGTTTGCCGTTCATGCTCCGAAGTTCTTTTATTTAATATGAAACTTGTGCTCGATTTCAGTCAACATCAAGTTAGTTATTTTAAATTAGATCTATTTGAGCGAAAGAAAAAGAGGAAAAAGGAAAGGAACGTATAAAGTCTAATAGATAAATTAAGAATTAATCGAGCTGACTGAGAATATTTCTAGGCATACGAAGAGAAATAAATTTGTTAGACTGTGAAAATTTTTAAGACACTCTATTTAGGACACTCAACTTGTCTTAAACAGTTTTTGACATTCTAGTATCCTACTAGGATCAGTTTGAGTGTCGTACCTAAAAATTTTGATGGTCTGACAAAATTATTTTCAGATCGTATCTAAATTTTTAGGCGATTGTATGTATCATTAAATTATCCTATTATACGATTTAGATTTTATATGGATTTTGAAAAAGAAGTGAAGTTGAAACGTTAATCGTATCGTAAACGTTATTGTATCTGTGAGAAAATATACAGTTTTAAGCATTTTTACATCCTTAAAATTTTGCTCGTAACTGTTGTCGTTTTAAATATTTTTAGTGTTGCTAAATTTTTAGATTTTTTAGCAAAATCGTTCTTTTCGTGCAGTACTGTTTTTGTTTTTTTCCAAGCAAACTTTGTAGTATACCGGAGATACGGCGATTACTTATCGCGAATAGAAATTATGGGTCTCATGCAAAATGACACGTCTCACGCCACTTCGTCGATATACTAAATAATTCAAACTTCTCCACAGGAAATATACCTGTTTCAGTAATCTCATTACTGCGATAAGCACTGATTACCGTTACATCGCGCCGGTAAACCTGCCACCCCGATCTGCAACTATGTTATGCGACGACACGCGAAAAATCGTAAAATCAACAAAGGGGATCCAATTCTAGGCCTTTTCGTACAAATAGAATTGTACTGTGGATTCAATTTTTTGTTACATCATGTTAAATGGTGAAAGAGAAAATATTAATGAGCTATTGAAGAAAATTAAAAATGTTATTTGGAATTTAATTTTATCTAAGCGTGAAAATTACTCGTGCAAGTCACGTGCTTTGAGGATTATAAGATATTATTTCGGGAAAACACTTCGTCGGCCTTCAACGTGATGGAAATATATCCTCTCGACTCCCTCGGGTACCCGGTAACTTCGGTTATGTAACGCGGATTGCAGTGCTTCAGTCGAGGGTTAATACTCGTTCGCGGGACAACTTAGCTAAAGTTCATTATCACGTTAACCAATTCATATCACACAGGCGAGAAGCGAGATAATGATTCACCTCAATCTTTCGCGCGAGTGTGTCATAACTTTTTTTATATTCTTAGTTCTTTCATAATCTTTATTAAAAAGTTGTCATAAAAGTATACATACTTTCTAAATTCTGTGAAGTGTAATCTCTAAAGTCTTGAAAAAGAGCTCAATTTTCAATCCTTAAGAGTGAGATTTCACTCGTCAGAGTGACAATTTACTCTAAAAGTTTTACAGAATATATACATATATATATGAGTATTTAAAAAATATGTGATGAAGATAATCGTTGATGAGATAAATTTATAATTAATTAAATTTAACCAGAAAAAGGAAAGAGAGAGATAATCGAGGTATTTAATGATTCAATAAAATGATAAAAAACCAGTTGACGCCGTAATAAAAAAACGTGTTAAACATGTACGATAATATTTATCGTGCCACTTTTGGATAAATAAAATATAGAAGCTCACGCAGATCGACATATTTAATGTATACAGGTACAAGCCATTATAAATGCAATACATATATACCTACACTGTATGTACAATAGCTTTTATTTTAAGACTGTGCTTTTAATACAGGAAGGTCAGGAAGATAGAAAGAACATTCAGTTTCTAATAAAAAGTTTAGAGTGTCTAATTTTTAATAAAAGAAGATTGTAGCAGTCAGATTGTTGCAATCATAAATTAGATTGATCATTTATATTGACCGTTCACTGACGATTCTATCACTTTTAACTTTTTCCACATTACTGTCTTTTAACAGCAAAGTTTTTACGTAAAATTCATTTCAGAGTAAAGTGATTGACGATTATGATTATTGAACCACTTTTTTTAAAAAGCATTTTATTTTATAAAAAGACAGATTTTTCTAGTTATGTTTTTATATCTGGAATAAAATGGCAATAAAACATATTACAGTTGTTTTAATATTATTGAATATATTTTTTGAATAAATATTGAAAAAAGTTTTAAAATATAAGAAAGCTTCTTAAAAAATGGATAGATTTATATACGGCAATAAAACACATCGCACAGCTGTGTTTAATATTGTATGTAAATTTTATAAAAAAAAAAAAAAAAGTTTTAGAATAGAAAATTTTTTTAAAACATTTTAAAAAATGGATACAGAAATTCATCTGTACTGTTCATTAATGTGAAAATTACATATTAACGAGACACTTTAATAAAAAAAAAAATCACTTGTAATATTTCACTTCTGTAACGAATGACTAATGACTGATTCAGCTTGGTTTAGCAAAAGGATCGATTGTCCAACAGTATTGCTCAACCGGTCACTCATTCACTGTGCATCTATCGTGTGGTTGGCGACCGGCGTTCACTCGCTCGCTCGTTCGCGATGCAAGCGTTTCGTTGTTGCTAAGCGGCCAGATTTCTATGCGCGTTGCGAGGTTGTATTCTGAGAATCTCGGCGTTGAGAGCCGCTGGTTAGCACCGTGGCGGGGAGGCCTCCGGTGTAAGCATCGCAGACAGCGAGGCGCTGCTCGTGCAACGGCGTGTGTCATTCGAGAGATTGAATAATCGCCGCGTTCCGCGCGATTCGAAAAGTGCAATCGATATCGGTACATTCGCTAGCATACACAACGGCCGATAACCGATAACGGACGTCATCTCGATTGATGTGCGTGAATGCCTTGGTTATTAGCTCTCAGCTAAGAAGGCAAATAGAAAGTTCTGTAAAGTCTGTGTCGTGCTTGTCGGAATTAAAGATCTGCAACGCTTACACACTTACTGTGTGTAACTAATTTTAATAAGATGTATGATGAAGGTGCTACGATTTTTATAACTTTGGTTAATTTTGTATTTCACACAACAACAGACTAGGTTTAGATTTTGTAATTAGACTGTTGCAATATCTTCATCTGAGCTTTTTTTGTATGATTAATGATCGCCAACGCGTTCTAAGTGTATAAATCCTGTACCACATTTTGCGTGTAATTTTATAAATGATTATTTGAATATTATCCTTAATTCGTTAAATTAAAAATTTTATTATATTGAATTTTATTATAATTTTATTATGTAATATTCTATATTTTACGAAAAATTTTTGCCGCGTAATTTTGGCCGTAATGTTTGCAGATTATTCTGCAACATTATTGCATACGTATAGTTTATTCCACTTGTTGATGCAAACGAATTAATGCACTAAATTCGAAAGTGGAACTAAATATCATTGCACGCGATACAAAATTTGTGATTTATTTATGAGAGAACTAATTGTATTATCAAGTTTTACGTTCCACACAGTTTCGTCTGATACGTTAATATAATATAATATTATATGTAACAATACTATGTAAGATTTACTTGTGATACATTTTTTTACCAAGAGTGAAACATTATCCTTGGAAATAAAACTACATTTTTCTTTGCGTATTATTATCAAGCAAAAAATTTCTTTCTCTCTCTCTCTCTCTCTCTCTCTCTCTCTCATTACAGAGAATAGCTTACGCATTAGAAACCTTCGCGGTTTATCTATTCGCGTACTTCTATGATTACATTGAAAGGAATGAATATGGAAGTACGAAGTAAAAGTCCAGTAACGTCGAGAGATGAAGTTATCAACTGTAATATCTATATTACCATATTCGTATGGAAATACGAACGTATGCATCGCGTTCTAATTAAAACGCCCCAGGTATCTTTCGCTTTCGCTTGCTTTCAATATAAATTTCGCGCCATCTTGGATAATTCATGCACCTTATCAATCTCTTTCATTTCTGGCAACACGTTGAGACAACGTGATTGTAGTAATTCAGAAACCTCCTTTGAGTACCTACTCGGGCAAGTATTATTTAAGACACGCTATATACTGTTT
>NW_017259520.1:1755991-1756699 GCF_001594045.1 Atta colombica | reverse complement strand
TTGACGATTTCTTTAACCCAGAAATGATCATCTGTGATAATTTTTTAACCCAGCGGCGAAAAATGTCAATTGTTAAAAATTGTTTCGTATGGATATTACTTAACATATTTTCTTTTTTTTAATAACTATTTTTTACAAATTTTTAAATATGCAATTCATCAAAAACCCGATAAAAAAGCGTTATATGAAAATCAAAGTTTTTATTTTTAATATATGTTTGATTTTTATTTATTTTTTTCGGAAAATTATGATTAAATTCATATCTATAATATTCTCAAATATTAATAAATCAGAAAACAATAATCAATATATTGTTAATAATAATGATTTTAATTCATAAAAATATCTCAGGTAATTCGTTTATATAAAAAAAAAAAATTAGGTGACTCCCGGGTTAAAAGCACTGAATATGCGCTTGAATATTTACGTGATACACAGATTTCATTGTATTTTAAAGATAAAGTTGATATACCTTTTTTATGGCTATTCCGCGATTATGTGAAACGAAACGTATCCGCAATTCGATCGGATCTTCGCCATTGGCACAGCGTTGGCGGCCTTTTGACAATGAAACATATCGATTCACGCGTTAACGTTTCGCCGAGGAGCGAACGGGCCGCCCACTTATCGGGCTCGCCAGCTCTCAAGGCCTCTTCTCACCACGAAAGGATTTTCGTAAACAAAATTTACGGTCGTTGAACCGTGCCG